>NC_071286.1:37565296-37576254 GCF_943735745.2 Anopheles bellator
GACGGTTTCGTTTGCAAACAAACCTTACAATAGCAGATCTGCAGTTTTGCTTCGATTTAACGCTGAAGCTCGATTCTGATTATGAGTTGATTTTGGAGAAGAGACCACAGACATTAGGAGTGAAATAGTAAGTGCAAAAGTCGATATTCCACGCTACACTCTTATGGATGATTTAAGCCCACCACATGACAAAAAATAAAATAAAATTAAAAAAGGAAAAAAAATAAAACGTAAATGGAAACCAGTCTTGCTAATCTTAAGAATCATGCAGACTACATAGAGTCCTACAATAAATAGGCTACAGAACACTAAGACGTTAAAAATATATTTTAAAAATCTTTAAAATGCATCATTTGTAATCATTCGTTCTCACTATCAAGTTGTTTAGAGTGATTTAGAAAGTTATTTAAAACACGGAATAAGTGTGTGCATAAACTTTGTTCATATTTTCACATGTCAAACTACTGACAGTTCTAATTCTTTTCGAGTCCGACATTTCTTTCCGAGTCTCAGCATTTCAAAGCACGCAAGATTAAATTTATATTAATGTCTTTTGGCACATTTTATGTAAGCAGCATATTCAATATTTGTAAACAGACTGAACAGCCCAACCATCCCTGCCCCAGAGTACTCAAATGCTCGAATAGCACAGCGTGAGTGAGCACAGCCATCACGTGCTGAAATGTTTGCGGAGAGTAAATTGTAGTAGATGAGCGACAAATACGTTACAGCTTCAGCCCTGTTCACACCCTTCGCCCGCAGAGCTCCGATTGGTACGGATTAAATTCCACCTTGCTAGTACTAATCGTTCGACAGTCCGATTGAAATCAGGTGAGATCGAGCACAACGATAATATTAGTAGCGTGGATCTTTTCCCCGACCATGCGCCGCTCGTGCGATCGCAAAACTCGATATCCTTCACTCATTGCCTGAGGCTCGGTTTGAGTCCATATTCTGTTCAGCGCCCCACTCGCTGGGCTGCTTCAGTTACAGTTCAACTGTGTTGTCATCAGCATGTTATTCTCAATGTTGCTGCTAGTTCTGATAGGCTTGTGGTACTACTACTGCTACGTGCTTCGCTACAGATTCGCAAAGGATATCCCTAGCGTGAAGCCTTGCTATCCAGTGATAGGGAACGGTTTTAAATTTCTGTGGAAGTCCCCAGCGCAGTTGTTCCAGAGTGCGTTGTTGCCATTTCAGGCAAATGATCGATGGTTCACGATATGGCTGGGCCCGCAAATGCTGCTCTGTACGTCCCATCCTCAGCTGGCCGAAGCTGTCCTCAGTCACCCCAAGTGCCTGGAAAAGCCATACTTTTACGGTTTCTTGAAGCTAGACCATGGAATACTGACCAGGAAATGTGTGAGAGATTTTTAGAAACTTGCGCAGATGGGTTCAAGTGACTGGATTCCTTCGTTATGTTCCACTTCAGATGATCGCTGGAAGCGCTACCGGAGAGCCTTAAGTCCAGCATTCAGCACTAACAAGATAAAAGGTGCCATTCCACTGTTTGCTAACAACGCCAACGCGATAGTGAATGAAATGAACTCAATGATGGAAAAAGATGCTGAAATCTCGCTTCTGCCGCTATTCAGAAAATGCACGTTAAATTTGATCATTACCTCTTGCATCGGCAGTGATGCCATGGAAGAGCACCAGGCGCTGAAGAGTACTATTCTGAGCAGTTTAGAAACGTGTGTACCCCGATGTAATGCAAAACTGATCTAGTGAACGATCTTCGCTCTTCAATAGCCTTTTGCAGATGATATCCGCGAGGGCTGTAAATGTTCTGCATCACTGGGATTGGATTTACAAGTTCACCGAAAGCGGGGCCACTGAAACCAAAGCGAGGCTAGAGTGTTACCGTTCGTTGGACAAGGTAAGATGAAAGTTGATCGCATAGCACTGGAACACGTCAAAACTAAATGATGCTTCCCCGGCAGATCCTGGCTACGAAGAAAGCAGCCTTTGTCGATAACTGTACCGATCCCAATGACACCATATTAGATCGACTGTTGCGCACTGAAAATGGCATCTCTTTCACCGACACGGAGATTGTGCATAACTTTTACTCCTTAGTAGGAGCAGTAAGTACTACTCATTCTGCTTTGTTTGTTACGATTTATCGAACCAACCTTTTAGGGCAACGATACGACTGCACACTCGATGGGTCACACTTGTTTGTTTCTGGCTATGCACCCTACGGTGCAGGAGCAGGTGTACCGGGAGCTGTGCCAAGTTCTTCCCGATTCCGAAGAAGCAATATCGGAGGAGCATTTGAAGCGACTCAAGGTCTTGGACTGTGTGGTGAAGGAAAGCTTACGTCTGGCACCGGGCGGCGCAACAGTTGGCAGACAGACCGGCGCCACTATCGTTATCGAAGGGCAGCAAATACCTGCCGGTACCCCGGTCGTTGTGAGTCTCTTCGCCATGCACCGCCGTAAGGACTTCTGGGGAAAGGATGCTGATCGCTTCGATCCAACCCGATTTTTACCGGAACGGAGTGTCGGAAGACCAGCCTGTGCGTTCATGCCGTTTAATACGGGCAGCCGGGATTGCCTCGGGTGGCGGTACGCTCTGCTTAGCATGAAGGTGATACTGGCCCAGATCATCCGTTCGTTTACGCTACGAACTGATCTGACAATGGATCTTCTAAGCTTCCAGTTCGATGTGGCACTCAAACAGGAAGGCAATTACATTGTGCACGCAACTAAACGGAAGTAGCGTACGCTATCTCTTTTGCACTGGGTGATCTTTAGCATTACCTTTGGGGTTATTGGAATGGAATGAAATACATGTCTACAGCATTGATGGAAATCCCCATTCTACTAGGTGCTGATATTTTAATTACAGAAAAGAAAAGTGAAATGAAAAATGAAAAATGAACTTGAAAGCTAAATGCCCAACTTTATACTTCTACATTATCAGTGGTTTGACGATCGGCTTGTACACGCTCATCATCTAGTCGATGCTCATGCTGCGAGTTACAGTCACGATACTGTTGATTTACAATATAAACGTCCAACAGCAAGTGCCGTGCTTTCTCATACAGGCACGTTTCCAGTTTCAGCTCGCCAAAATTCAGCGCACCCGCAACGTGGAAATATACTTCATTCATTTTCGTCACGACAAACTCTTCGGCAACTTCCAAAATCCTGTTTGCCTGGAAACGGAAACGTAAACGTAAGAAAAGGTTATTGGTTGTGCGTCGGTAAAAGGAATAAGTCGTGTATTCACCGCTTCGGAGCAATTCATTAGATCGTTGTCGCCTGTATCCGTCGGTGCCGCTCTAGTACCGCAGCTGACGAGACCTTGCAGTACGTATTGAATGTCCCGCTCAGCGAGGCCTAGTAATTGACTAGCCATTTCGAAGGCACCGAGGATTTCTTTATCGTCGTTGAAACAGCCAAACACATTGTCCACGCCCGACCAGATATTGTTGGTGGCGGACTGGGCGTAATACTCGGCTAGACACTCGAGGCTGCTTTCACCCTGCAGAAAAGCCCCAGCGGGTGCGTCTAGAAGATTGTCCAGAATGGTGACCGCTTCTTCCCCCACGATGTGAACTATTTCCTCAGTTTCGTTGAACCAACCCTGTAGCTCAACAGTCACATCGTTTTCGAGCAGTTCCGTTTCGTTGGCAAGGAGCGACATAAAACGGTCCACACTGGACAGCAAATTGTGGCTCTCGATCGAATCTTTCAAAGAGCCTTGAGATAGTAACGCATAAACGGAACGCTGTCTCTCGATCGTACTAGCGATCGCGGGCATGATCTTGAGGTGTGCCGTCGAGTTAGTCAATTTCCACCGGGCGAATGTTGCATCGACCCGTTTAGCTATCCATAACTGGGGCACTTCTTTCGCTAGCCAACTCAAAACACTGTCAATGCTTCGTTTTGTGACATCCAGCCTCGTTCGGTAGAGACTCGCTTCCTTCTCCACAGCTTCCATGACGGGTTCCAGATTGTCCAGCTGATCGGAAGCCAGTAGCTGGCAGAGCTCCTCTACACGCACCAGCAAAGGACGGGTAACGTCTCGAAAAATGACGTTACGGCTGTCGATCGCCGACAGATCGAAGATCTTTGCACAGTCCTCAATCGTGTTCTCAAGCGTGTGGTCGACCAAGGCCAGTACGCGCAAAATGGCCGAAATGCTTTCTTGGTTCTGACGCCCGAACTCGTCAAACACCGAACGAAGGTCCGCGTAGGTCTGCCCACTGTGCGGTGAACGGGAGTGAACGATCAAGGAGCTGCGTTCTAGAAGTTGTAGCTCGCCATACAGAACTTGCTGCAGCTCGATGACTTTAGACGGAATGGTGGCTTCAATTTGAAACTGCAGGTAACACTCGTAGTCAGAAGCCTCCGTAGTGGATCGAAACGCTCTTTTGATGGAACACTTACCCAGCTCGGTAACAGTAGCAACAGTAGAGCGAATGGTGTACGAACGGCCATGGTGCTGATAGCAGCAATTGCGGTGTACTGATTTGGCTTGCCCGCTGTCAGTAACTACTACTAGCGGGGAGCTCTCTGGCAGACTGCATCGTTTGCGGAAGTGGCTTTACTGATTATACGATGATGGCACTGCGGTGCGATTTGCTGGGCTACGATTACGGTATTGGCAGCTGCGAAGCAATTACTAGTTTTTGCTGACTCAACCAATGGCTCAGAGTCCCATGGATGAGTACAGCGGATTTTCCAAATGCATGTGGCAGCATTGGCCACTGCAAACGTGCAGTGGTATTGTATTTTTTTCATTTTTGTTACACGAAACGTTGTCGAGACAATGTTACTGTTGTGTCGTACCAAGATCTGCTTGTTTTAGATGTTTCGAAACACTGTTCGACCAAAGTGAGTCACATTCTCCGCCAATTCGACTATTTGATAATTCCCATAATGTGTTCGATTAGATTCTGATTCTTTCGATTCTTGCGTGCATGGTCTTTAGTCCTTAGATTGGGATTGCACAGATAATTATGCACCGGACTGGTTAAGTTAATAAACAAATAAGTACAGGTAATGCCTCTAATCTGCCAAGAATTACCTGGAATTGGCTAAGAAAATCCATTTTGGGTGTTAAATGATTCAAACACAAATTTGGTTAAATTCTTACACGGGGAATGAATTGTTCTCGTGAATCACGAATGAATCGTGTTGTTGGAAAATTCCCTCAAGTCATAGAAGAAATCTCTAGAGTAAGCTAAGCGCGGACAGTTAACAACCCAAGAAGCAAGATTGTCTCGTTCTCGCTAAAAGACTTGAGGTGTGACGATGCGGTCAAGAGCTATTTATAATTTTTGCAAACAAAATAAACTATTTCATTGTAATGTCTTTTTACTACTCGTTTAAGTGGTCACCATCCAGCCAGCATCCAAAGCAGTCAAAAGATCGTATTAATAGGTCCTTCCCCATATTCGACCTCTGCTGATCTGTAAAGGATGCTTTAAATTTGTTGGCACTACAGAATGAATTCAACAGGTTGCAACAGTCTTATAAAGCACTAATTCGAATGCTACACACGTAAAAATTGTTGCATTGACAAGTATTATAGATAAATAAATGATTATAGCAAACATATAAGAGCCTTGTAAAATCAAAAGGAAATATTAAAAACCATGGATTCAATTAAACAATACAATAGATGAAATGGTCAAGCGCCCGCCGGACGATTACGAACCAACTTTTTCAACATCCACTCAAGTACCATGCACTTTATTATGTTAAACTGATCAAACATTGTAAAACGTAGGATAAGACTTATAGTAATTGAACATAACACAGAGCTCGAAGTCATGAAATCTCTTTTAATAAAAGTATTAGCATGCAGCAGACAGATTTGCCGAAAACAGAGCACAGGAGTAAGAATCAGGACTTGAGGTCTTTTAAGTTCGCAACGCCTCGCCATCAGAACCACATTGATGTGCATTTGGCTAAAAAAAAAGGTTAACTGTCGTTGGGAAAGGTTGGCGTAAGGTTCGCTTCGAATAATTACGCGGCGTGACGAAGTACAATTAAATTGCGTGTTCCGACCGGCCGAAACAAAACAGAAACAAAAACGGAGTTACACCTGGGCCATACATACCATCGCGTCGCTGTTGAGCTCCTCGAGTTGAAGGTGGTGAAGGCGAACACTGCTGGCTGCCCCCCTGGTATCACCCCTGATTGCATTAGAGGCTTCGAACCAGTGGTTGGCTCGGCCGTTGCTGGTTGTTCGTTTTTTACCTTCTATTGGCTAATTCTATTGGCTACAGACAGAGAGAGCGAAAGAGAGAGTGATAGAGAAACCGTACGTTGCGATCGAGAATGCGTGCGCGATGTGCGTTGGGAGCAGTTAATCGTAAATTTTGGCCCCCACCGTCTGCAGCAGCCATGGCCAGCCCCGGCATGGTCACCGGAAGTGAGACCTAGTGGCGGGGCTCCAGTTTCACCGAGTGCTCGAAGGCCAGGTGCATCGACACTTTGAACTTAAACTCCAGCTTCTCGTACGGTATGTCGGTGGTCACGCGAAAGTTCCGCAGTATCTGCGACAGCATCACCTTCAGGCTCATCATGGCGTAGCGGCTCCCGATGCACCCGCGCGGCCCGCCACTGAACGGCAGGTAGGCGTACGGGTGGCGCTGCCGGACGCGCTCCGGCAGGAAGTGGTCCGGGTCGAAGCGGTCCGCGTTCGGTCCCCAGAACTCCTTGCTTCGGTGCAGCGCGAACACGTTCAGCAGCAGAATGAAGCCCGTCGGGATGTGGAACTCGTCCAGCTGGATGGGAGCGATGGCTTTCCGGCCGTAGACGGCGGCCACCGGGCACAGCCGTTGCGACTCCTTGATGACCCGCTCGAGGTACACCATCCGCTTGAGGGTGTCGTGCGTGATCTCGGCGTCATCGGCCAGCACCTCGCGCACTTCAGCTGCGGCCCGCTCCTGGATGTCCGGGTGCATGGCCAACAGCAGACAGGCGTGGGCGGCCTGCGTGGCGGACGTTTCGTTGCCCTGCCGGGACGTAGGTAGACCGCAGGTCAGAGGGAAGGTCACCGCCAGGTCACCGCCTGATCGACTTACCGCCGCGATCATCGTGTAGATTTGATCGCTGATCTCTTCGTGCGAGAAGGGCCGGCCATCGTTCGGGATGGTCAGCAGCTGGTCGACGAAGATTTGCGGCTTCTTGTAGCTGAGCAGATCGTCTTCTTCGGCGTCGT
Source organism: Anopheles bellator (assembly GCF_943735745.2). Taxonomy (NCBI): domain Eukaryota; kingdom Metazoa; phylum Arthropoda; class Insecta; order Diptera; family Culicidae; genus Anopheles; species Anopheles bellator. The sequence continues at coordinate 37,572,482 of NC_071286.1, forward strand.
CGAAGACGACGTTGCCATTGGCGTCCACTGTTGCGGGCGCCTCGCTGTTGTTGTTCCCATCGACCCGCCCGTGCAGTTTCTTCTCAAACTCGGCCCGCTTCTCCTCGATCACCTTTTCCCATGGGCGACGGGGGTGGGCGATAGCAAAGTAGACGATAACATTAGCCCGTTGTGCCAGAGCCACCAGTTGCGAGGTTCCGGAGTTACCTTATCGGTGAATGCGTAGCATATCTTTCGTTGCTCCATTTCGGCTTTGTAGAAGCGCGTGTACTTGTACACAAAGTCCGGGTAGAGGTTCGCGTTAAACATTCGAAGGCCGACATTGTGAAGGATGCTGGATGGTTGTGAAAGAAACGGTGAACACATTTGTGGTCTGATAGGGGGGCTCTGGCATGTCTAGTTTTCTCAAAGCGTACTGTACGGTCTCTGCCAAGGTAAGTTTGCATTCTTTAAGGCCGGTATTGTGCTCGAAAACCATCATGAACTGATGATTTGAGATGATAGATCGAAAGATGAGGTTTTCTTGAAATCATCCAGCCTTTTGTCCAGAAAGACATGTACCAAGACCTTCCCTTCCTGTGCATTACAAATGATTCAATTGGCGTGAAATTTGCTTATGAATAGAATCATTTGCAAAGACTGTTTTAGTTGAGAAATCCGGAAATCACCCATGGATCCCTGATTACTAATTTCGCAGCCTTTCACCTGTCCCTTATCATAAACAAGGGCAATGAGGTACATCATAAAACTGCAAAACTGTGGCGGCGCATGCTCGAAAATGCATCATAAAGCAGGCAGTAATAAAAACCATTAAAATTTTAATAATTAACAAAAATAATGAGCCCAGAGCAAGATGCGGTTATGCTCAATAAACGCTGCGTTGCCCGTATAATTGCGACAGCGCGTCAAATTATCGCATTTACTGCCGAAGACCTGTTCCATTGGGTCGGAATCGATCCGCGCAGAAGTTGACAGTTTACTTACATCTCGAGACCTTCAACGAACTCCTGCTTGCCTTCCCGCTCCAGCACCGTGCCGCCCAGCGAGGTGCGGCAGATCATTTCGAGCGTGCAGGGCGAAGTAAACTCGAGCACGTTCAAGGACTTCCCGGTCGCAGCATGGGCCCGCATGTTGGCGATCATCTTCGCCACGCAATCGGTGAAGATCGGATTGAAGCTGTTCAGGATTCGCGTGTTGAAGGTGGGATTCAGCGTTTTGCGGTGCACACGCCACGTGTCATCTGGGTGGGAAAAGTGCAAATGGTGGCCGATTGTTACTCGAATGTGAATCATAAACGAAGGGCGAACTGACGTATTGGAATTAATTTTATCAATTATGGCGTGTTTAGAGCTATGCCAGGGCAGCTGTTGGACTACGTGTAGCTTCCTTCTAAATAGAACTACTCTACGCAGACTCATCTAAATGGGAAACTTATCGTTAAAATTTAACCACATATTCAAGCGATTGGCGTGGACTCGGGCAAATCCTGTTCCTATCGCTGCCGCAACGCACATTTTCCAAGGCAGTGAAACCAAGCTTTTCCCTTCATTTTCGACGCGCGCGCACGCACCGTAAGTGTAAATCCATGTGGTTCACTGAAGAAACCTGATTTATATGTCACCAGGAATGGGTGGCTCGCGTTCGGCCGTGTTGACGTAAGGGGGTCGGACCGGACCAACCGACGACCCTCGGCGTATCGAAACAGCTGTCGATTGGTTAATCGACAAAACAGTGTGTGGAAACTAAGCCAAATCATTCAACACTCTCATTCTGACTAGATTGGCCAGATGTGTGCCGCGAGTGATGCAATGGGGAACGCATAACTTCAGCACTTCACGAAAGCCACGGAGTAGCCGTCAGGTAATTAAATCTTCACGGTGGGCAGCTTTCGGGCACTGGAGCCGGTTTGAAGTTGTATCCGTCGATCCACGAACTCATCACTCAAAAGAAACGAGGTTCAGAACGATTAACGGGTCCATGATGCACTCAGAGAAGTCGTCGGTGTTGCGATATGCAGTTTTAAGCAAGGGGCGTTTTAAATTTATCATATAAAATATCGTGTATCCACTTTGTGAAACTGGTTCGTGAGCACACCGAGCTCAATCCGGTTGATCCTGACTGAATTCCAAAGCCAGATATTCCATTAATGGCACAACATTCGAGTGGGGAAACGTTACACGGAGCCAATCACTTTCGGTCAGTAGTCATTCGGAAACGTGGGCTACCCTTGGACACTCAGTTAATTAGCAGATCCGCACGCTAGGAGTTAGCCAAAAACCAATACCGGGGTCTTTCAACACATCAGACAGTCAGGCCACGAAACACGAGCCCTTTTCCACGCGCACATTTCCTTCGCCATCGGTTATCGGCGAGGGCGAACCTTACCAAACCCTTCCACACTTACACTCCGCCGTCAGCAGGCCCTTGTCGACGCGCATGAAGTTGTAGACGAACGGTTTGTCCATGGTGGCCGGATCGTTCATGATTTTCTGGATCAGGTCCGGGTGCGTCGGGCAGATCACCGGGATCGGGCCGAAGCAGAGCTTGAAGATGCGCTTGTTCTGCGCGAACGCGCATTCCAAGTTCTTAAAGATCTCGTACGAGTTTTTCTGCGCGAACTCGAGGCCGTTGCCGAAGAACGGCCGCAGCGGCTCGACGCACGGGATGCGCTCCGCGAACCGGAACTTGAGCTTGCAGTACACGTACAGCGCAAGGATGCCGCCTCCGAGCAGCAGTGCGGTGATCATCTTGCCACGTCCCGGACTCTAGGCCCTCGGCTGAACTGCTGCTGCTGCTGCTGCTGCTGCTGTGGGCTGGCTGGCTAGGCTGGCTTTGCGCTGGCGTTCTCGGCTGCACTCGGCGGGAATCGAAGGAAAACTGATCGGCGACCGGCCAGTGGCCAGCGCGCAGTTCGCATTCAGGGCGAGCCCCCAGAACTCGGTACCACGTAACGTTCGGCGGGGCGATTTTCCAGCCCTTGCCGGCCGAGGCCGAAGCGCAACGCACCGCGAGCCACAGCAATGGGGCCGGCACGCGCCTCGCGCAGTCCTGCCGCATGTAATCCGCCTGCGCCGCCGTGGTGGGGCGGGCACCCGCCACCCTTTGCCGGTGCGTTTTTCCCACCGAGGCCGACGCTCGCGGGAAAATGGATCGAAGCATTCGCTGTTACAATTCTTCCGTGGGCTCCGTGGCCGGTCGGTCAGCCGGTGGGCTCTTTCCTGCGTAGCCTGACATGTGTCGCGCCGCGCTTATGTAAAGCGGAGCGCACCGGGCGCGATCAATTCAGGCGATTTCTGGCGTTAACGCGCCGGGGCCGATCGCCGATCGATGGCTTTAATGGGCAGCTAAATCAAACATAATCACCGCGTGAAGGGCGCGCACCTTACCGGGGGTGTGTTTACGGGGGTGATCGCCCAGGACGCATCGCTTCGTTCGGTTGCAGTGGTGCGTGGCTATCGAATGGCGCTTGTGATTTTCACCGAAACAATAGACTTCTGGAGTGTGTAGACGGGCAAATGGGAATTTCGAAGAGAAAGGCTTTTCCTGGGTAGAATGAGAGCTGAAATAAATTTAGTTAATAAGAAATAGGCTCAATTGGGAAGAGACGTCGGCAGTCACGGGAGCTGTTCGCCTTCATAAAAGACGTATTAGGGATTCACTTCAAAACGTCCATGCGATCGAAGTGGCGGATGACGGTTTCTTCGTTGCAAAATTCGGGGGAGTATAAATTATGAGCCTAAAAGTAACAACCCGATGTGTTTGGTTAAACGTTA
>NC_071286.1:37576454-37583960 GCF_943735745.2 Anopheles bellator
TGCCCAATCGCTGGCCATCGTCGCCCGATGCAGCGTTCGTCCTCCTGAAGCAGCAGTACGATGGGCACCTTCCTGGCGAGGGCCGTGGCCACACTGTAGGAAACACTGCGGAACGTGCTTGCCACCCCTTGCGCCAGCCTGCGCTGCACTCCATCCAGGAGTCGACAGTTGTTCTGTATCTCGAGGCCGGAACGCCGCTTCGCCCATAGCGGGGCTCCGTATCGGATCATTGACGTTACCGCACTCGCAATCAGCCTGCGTCTGTCACTCGTCGCTCCGGAACGATTAGGCATCAAGGCCCGAAGGACTCGCGTCACCTGGCTAGCCCATTCTGCCACATACTCGATGTGCGGTCGCCAGCGCAGATGGTCGTGCAGCTGTATCCCTAGATACCGGATCGTTTGTTTCGATTGGCAGGCAACACCGCCACCGACGTTGACGCTCGTGTGCTGCCGTCCCCCTTTGTGGCTGCTGATGACGAGGACCTCCGTTTTCTCTCGGGCACGAGAGAGGGAGTTTATCTCCAGCCAGCGTCTGTCGTCGCCAGCGTCGTGCCAGCAGGCACGGCGTCCTCGGCGGCCTCTCTGGCTTTCTCCACGTTGACAGCCCGCACGATGAGCGCCAGGTCGTCCGCGAAGCCGACACTCCGCACACCCTCTGGAAGTGGCAGCGACAGGACACCGTCGTACATCACATTCCAGAGGGTCGGTCCAAGGATTGAGCCCTCCGGAACGCCTGCCGTGAAGTTGCGCACCTTCAGCCCACGTTTGGTTCCATACAGCAGGGTACGACCGGTGAAGTAGCTGCCCAGCACACGCAGCAGCTCCGGGTGCACGTGTCTCTTTTGGAGCGCCGCACCTATCGACGCCCAGTTGGCGCAGTTGAACGCGTTGCGCACGTCTAGCGACACCACCATGCAGATGCGTCCTCCTGCGTCCCGTCCTGCGTCCTGCGTCGGTCAGTTGAGTTCGTGCGACCGTGGCGCATCGCGTCGGCTCCCTCCTCGACGATCATCCGGGCAGCGTCTAGGGTGCATCGCTGCTTGCGGAAGCCGTACTACGTCGAAGAGAGTTGCGGTCCGTCGCTGCCGTACTCCATCCGGTCGTTGAGTCTGTTGAGCAGGATACGTTCGTACACTTTTCCCAGGACGTTCAGCATACATAGCGACCTATGCGACGACGCCAACCCCGCTGGCTTCCCCGGTTTCGGGATCAGTACCAGTTTTTGCTGTTTCCACTCTTCTGGGAAGGAGCCTGCTTCAAGAAGCCGTCCGAATAGGCTGCAGAACACGGCAGGGTATGATCGCAGGGCAACGGTTGCGGCTGCGTTCGGTATGCCGTCAGGTCCAGGGGCCTTGCCAGGGCTGAGGCTGCTGGCAATGGCCATTAGCTCTTCCTCCGTTACGCCGCGGATCGCCCCGGTAGCAGTCCCTGGTCGCGCTGTTTCAGGCCAGTCCATCGGTGGCTGTTGTGGGAACAGCTCGTCCACGATGCGTCCCAACACTTCGTGGTCGTCCTCTTGGCGCAGGCGTCCGCCTGTGAGCCAGCCCACCGCTGTTCGGTAGGCGCTACCCCAAGGGTCGTCTTCGACTGAATCCGCGAGTTCCCGGGCGCAACGCCGCTTGCTATCCCGGATGGCGCTACCAAGCATGCGCTTCGTCTGCTTGTACTCGACAGCCCGGTAAGCACGGTCGCTGGCGTCCCTCGTTTTTTGCAGGCGTCGTCGGGCGAGCCCACAGATGGTGCGCTTCTCAGCGATCTCCGACGTCCACCAGTAGACGTGGCGCCTATTCTGCCTCGGTCCTTGGGCACTGCGCGGCATGGTCTCATCACAGGCTCTCTCCAGCAGTCTCGTGACGGCGGCCACCGATGGTTCGACTTCGCCGAAGTTCAGTGCCCGCAGCGAGATCGCGAACACCTCCGGGTCGAACAGGTGCATCCTCCACCGACGAGTGCAGTGCCGTGGTGTTGGCTGCGGTGCGGTTCGAGGGTGCGGATCACCGACGGTGTACATGATGGGCGAGTGGTTCGACATCAGTTCATCGTCCTCTATCACCTGCCAGTCGCCCGGGCCTGCGATGGCTGGGGTGGCGAATGCAACGTCAATCACCGATGGACGTGCCGCTGAGTTGCCTCGGAAGATGGGCTCTTCTCCACGGTTGAGCAGAACGAGCCCTAGCTGTTCCATGGTCGCGAGGAACTCTTCTCCCCTGGCGTTGGTCCTGGGACTGCCCCACTCGACAGCGGCTGGCATACACTATGCCCCTTATCTCGGCCACGACGACTTCCTCAGTATTGCTGCTGAGTGGCTGTATGGGGAACCGGCCGCTGGAGTAGATGGCTACCGTCCTTTTGCAGTCGGCCACCCAAAAGTTGCTAACGGTGGGCAACTGACACAGCTCCGAGACGAGCACCACGTCTGGTTTACCGCTATCTGGCTCGCGGTCTGCGTCGTCTACGCTGGCGGTGGTCGCCTGGGCCAGGAGAAGCTGGACCAGTCGACAGTGCTGCACATTTAGTTGCATTATGCGAGGCATTGCATGGCATTGCCCTCGCACACTGCTGCGCCCGTATTGTGTGCGCCAGAGCACTCAACACACTTAGGGGCTTCGGCCGTACAGCTGCTTCGCCGGTGTTCCTTGCTGCCGCATCGCAGGCAGCAGTCGGAGCGGTCCGGTCCCGTGCATTTGCTGGGCCTGTGGCCCCTCCCGAGACAGCGGCCAGCGTCTCTGGCTGGCCGAGAACGGAGTCGGCCTCGCGAATTGCGCAACGGGTCATCCCGATGACCACTTTGTCCTTTGTCAGGGCAGCCACCACCTGGCTGGAACCCTGACATTGGCTCTCTGCAATCCGTCGTACATGCGTCGGAAGTTGACATCCGCCGCGGGTATTGCGACCCCCGCGACTTTTCCCAATGCCTCGGCTACCTCCTCGTTGTCTGCACAGATGTCGATGCCCTTTATCCGGAGCACGGCCATGGCAGTGAGGACCTCTGGGGTGGCCCTCTCGCCAACGAGGTTGGCCACCGCGGTCTTCACGGCATCCGCGTTGGCGTCACTTTTGACCGTGATCATCAGGTGGTCCTTGCTCGACCGCCAAGCCCTTTCGGTCACTTCCATGATCACCGGTGTCTCCCGGACAAGCCGCATGACGTCCAGGTACGACATGCCGCTCTTGGGTACGACCCTTACGGCGTCTGCCTGAACTGTTCGTTGCTGCTGCTGCTGTTGTTGTTGCCGCGGTTGCGGTTGCTGTTGCCGCTGTGTCGGCTGTTGGAGCCGGCTTTGCGGTTGCTGCCGTTGCTGCCGCCTTCCTGGCTGCCGCTGCTGTCCTTGCTGCTGCCGCTTCTCCTCCTTCCTCCTTCTTTCCGCCTTCTCGAGCTGGAGCTGCCGCTTGCTGCGCTTTTCTATCCACTGGTAGTGAACCTGTGGCTGCTGCTTCGGTTTGCCGGTGCCGGGCTCCTCCAGTGCGCGTGCCGTTTCCAGCCGTTGCTGCGGCGTCATTGGCTTTGCGCTGTTACACTGCTGTTGGTGGCGAACTGGCGGTTGCGCGGCGGACAGTGTGCGCTGCGTCTGCACCACAGTGGTCAGCAGTTCCACTATCCGACGCAGTTCTTCTATTGTGCGCTGCATCGCTTCCCGTTCGTCCGCGAAGCGCGCGCATACTTCTTCTATCTGAGCCTTCACGTCGGCCTTAACGTACGCGAGGACTGCCATCTCCTGCGTGTTTATCGGTTCGATGCATAAGGACGGCGTGGACTCCCTCCACAGCGGCCTTCTCTTGCACGGGGGAGATGCTGGCTCCAGCTCCTCGCCGGCAGTCAGCATCTCGTCGGCAGTCAGCATCTCGTCTTCTTCATCCTCGTCTGCCGCTGCAGACATGCCCCTTTCCTGTGTTTTTCTTTACTTATTTTTCACTTTTCACTTCGCGACCATGCGGTTCGGCTGTCAAAATGCCACCATTCATGCTTAAAGTTGTGGAATACAAACGCATTCGAGCACATAGCAACGACTGTCACACGAGTCGAGCACTATTGTCGAAAGACAAAAACAAACAAAATTTTCTTAAGGCCTTCTCACACCGCCGACGGGATGTTCGGAAATTTATTTTATTGATGATGATAATTTATTTATAATTTTTAATTATTTTATTTATAATTTATTTTATTTTATTTTTCATGTAAGATCAGTTTTATAAATATTTTACCAAACCCTCGTCACATTTTCTTCGATTGTGTTGACCGCCATTTGGTTTGTGTCGTCCTCGTCATTCGTCCTTCCGTTGTTTCCCGTCAAAGACACGTTTTTTAGTGTTTCACCAAGCTATACTTAAAATTGTTCAATAAATAGAACGCATTGGGGCGATGTACACGATGTGTTTTCGCTGCTCAATGGTGGTGTTGTGTATACGATCTCTTGCGCATTGGACAACCACTGTGATTTTTCGTTTTCACGTGGCTAATCTGACTAACGTTGCCCAACCTGATTCCCTCCGGAAGCCCCTTAAACGATAGAAGAAATTTGCTTATGTTAACACATTCGATAAGAATAGCACAACGTAGGGTAAAACGTAAGCAAAGCTACAAGAGACCGGCGAGCACCGTTGCAATCATCCGTCGTGACACCCGTAACCTACCAAATTCACATATACGCACGAGAAATAGCAGAAGTAGAGCGCGGTTCAGCTGAGAAGGCGCAAAGCGCAGGCGCCACTGCTTTTTAGCTGTATGCACTTGAAATCCCTGGCAAAAGCCAGTTAATCGGTCCATGGGCGCGCGGAGAGAAATGGGCACGCTTGGCAGGGAGGAGGGCGGGCACGAGACACAAAGACCCGGAGGGAATCGTGACGACGAATAGTATCCACCGCACCCACTACATCCGCGTGGATGGTTTGTAGCGCCCACGTTATTTTTTGACGAAAACGGGATTGAAATGGGATGACAGCTAACCGACGATCATCATCGGTGTGATGTTGTACCACTTGAATGGTACTTGGCGGTGGACCAAAAATATCACAATCATCACATATTATCATCCATCGTTAGCATCGCGGTTTGTGGGTGGTTTGTATGAAACAAAAGCGCACTTCGGTAGTTTGTTCCAGTAAAGTTCCCGCAAGGGCTTTGTTTGGTTATCAACAATCAACTATTGTGTTTATCAGCATAGTGATGAAGGAAACATCCTGCAAAACGAAATCGTGTTGTCGTCATACGGTGTTGCATAACGATCAGCTGTGCGTCGTCAAGCAGTGCGTTGAGAATCGATCGGCAAATATTTAATGGTAACTTCTCGTTCACAGGGTGGCAATAATGCTGGCCACACGGTGGTGGTTGACGGCAAGAATATCGACTTCCACCTGCTACCCAGCGGCATCATTCACGAGAGATGTATATCTATTATTGGTGAGTAGAACGCGACAGCTGCTGACGGATGCTTTTTGAAGCTCATTGAAAAGTCAAAAAAGTATTTTCTGATCGTGCAAAAAGAACAGCATCCAACGGTACACCGCGTCAGGGGTTGGCAATGAATAAAACAGCGAATTGATCTTATGAATGATCTTCCGTACGATGACTGACTGGTAGGTGGTAGTAGGTGGAAGGTAGTTTCCCTGATTGGCTTGGAGATGTCACCCTTTGACGGCATTGGCAATTGGTTTGTTGTCGGATTGCTTGATGCCCACTAAATAAGGTTTAATGGAAGGATAGACACGCTCGCACGCAGGCACGGTCGCAGTAGCAAAAGGGTGAAAACGCCATTTTCAAGATCATTTCGACAAACTAAAGCACGTGTCGATTCATCTTTCAGAAACTGCGTCAATGTTCAAGTGAGAGCACAAATTTAGAACCAAAGGTTGCCCCACCGAAGGCTGGCACGGGTCTCTGGCGCACTTTGGGGACCAAAAATCAAGTGCAACCTACCCTCGACCCTCTACGCCATTGAAATCGAAGAGGTCGCGTAACAACGAATTGTTGTTTGTGGCTCTATCATCGTGCAAACCGAAGGTGAATCATCATCCTGCAAACCGAAGGCGCGAAGTTAATTGTAGGACCGCAAACCACACAACGTTCGTGCAGTGGGCTGTCCGGGAAGAAGTTTAGTCGGTAGAAACCCGGCATGGTTTTGCGGTACCCGGAGCGAGTGTGGACCAGCCATCTTGGTGAGGGATCTTCAGCTCCTCACACAGCGAGAAACCGAAAGGTTTCGTCTCCCGCCTGCAGGGAGCGCTGGAAGATTCTTCCTTCCTTAACAAAAAAAAAGGCCTGCATTGTCTCGGCGCAGACGGCGCTTATTTGGACATCCGTCATTCTCCAGACATTCGCTTTGCTGCTGCCCATCGAACTCATGGAAGTGTGCCCCTAGCAACATCCATGAGTCACCGCACCTCGGGTGGACGGCAAGTTCCAGCGAATAGAAGAACTGTGGTGGTAAGAGTCACACCACGCAGACAGGCGGTGCAGGTGTGGGTGCCGGCAGCAGCAGCGAGTGTGGGTGCCGGCCGACGATCGAAACGCTAATCGACATCGGACATCATTTGCGCTAGTGTGCGTGTCGGCACGCGACCGGCGAGACAAAGAAATAGGGCACAGCAAAGGCGACCAAACTATGCAAGGCTCTTCGGGGGGTGATGCTGCATAACCACGCGCGACCGTGGGACCCGTGTGGGCTGAGAGGGCACTTCACGTGTCGAGTAATGAGTCGCAAGGAAGCACGACCACGGCTTAAAACAGCGACAAACCAACAACTATACGACACTGGCAGATAGCGACCAGTGAGAAGCGAAAAGACAACCGAGCGGAAAGATTGGTGACCGGGACAAGATCGACCCACGGCCCTTTGTGACGCACGCCAGACTGGCAAGTCGCACAAACGGCTTAGAGAGAGGGACAGGGGCAGGGCAACTTCCGTGAATTAAAGGTGCCTGGGCCTGTGCCCGCACTAAAGCAAAAAAAAAAAAATCATACGAACGATCATACGTATCGAACGTTTATCGAGCATGACGCTGATTCGGCAATTGCGAAGTCTTACGCGACATTATCAACAAAGTTTGAGAGGATTTATGTAGCTGTCAATAAAGACGCTACTTTATGGGATGCAAAATTTTAAATTCCGTTCCAATTTGGATTTTTTTGAATTTTATTAGTATTACTATTAGAACCTACTAACTGTTAGGTTATGAAGATCCTAAAGATCTTAAGAAGTGTAATCAAGCGAGTATAATATTTATATTTATTTTTACCTACCGTGTCATTAGGAAACGGTGTCGTCATCCACCTGCCGAGTTTGTTCGAGGAACTGGCCAAGAATGAAGCGAAAGGGCTAAAAAGCTGGGAGAAACGACTGATCATCTCCAACCGTGCTCACCTGGTTCTGGACATGCACCAGCAGGTGGATGCTCTGCAGGAAGCGGAAAAGGGTGGAAAGTCACTCGGCACAACGAAAAAGGGCATCGGGCCGTGCTACTCCAACAAAGCAGAAAGCAACGGGATCCGTGTGTCAGATCTGCTCGG
>NC_071286.1:37584460-37587976 GCF_943735745.2 Anopheles bellator
ACCTTTGCCCTTTACCACGTTACTAGATATCGGGAATTCGCGGAACGGTTGAGACCGTTAGTGCACGACTCGGTGTCGTATGTGCACAAGTCACTCAAGGAAGGCAAAACCGTCCTGGTGGAGGGAGCAAATGCCGCCATGCTGGACATTGACTTTGGTAGGTAACATAAGATCCTGGATAACCAATGTGGCTTCCGGGGTGGATGCTTGTGTGTGGTAAAACATGTTACATTCGTCCTGATTTTCTAAAAACTTAGGCACTTATCCATATGTAACGAGCAGCAACTGTAGTGTCGGTGGAGCACTGACCGGTCTCGGTCTGCCACCGCAATCGATCGGTGAGGTAGTCGGTGTCGTGAAAGCCTACACAACGCGTGTAGGTGATGGCCCGTTCCCGACGGAGCTCAAGGATGTGAGTCTGACTGACAAGGAAGGACTGACTGACTGACTGAAGACTTTGCTTTAATGTACGTTGTCGATTCGTTCGTTAAATCCCTGGTTTTTGTTTGATTTACAGGAAATTGGATCTTTGCTCCAGAAACGCGGAGGCGAAATCAGCGTCACAACGCAGCGAATCCGGCGCTGTGGTTGGCTCGATCTTGCCCTGCTCCGATACACCTCCATGGTTAACGGTTATACTGCGATATATTTGACTAAACTAAATATTTTAGATACACTAGAAGAGATCAAGGTCGCCGTTAGGTAAGTTTGCCGGCTTACTAACTGCTTCTGCAAAACCCAATCTAATCCAAATTTCTCAATTTCTCTCTGAACGCTTCGCTGAACTCTCGCGATTACGGTATTTTGGACAATTCATTTTAGTGGTTTATTAAATGCTTCATTATCGCGCCTTCATTACGTCACCTCATTGGGACTATGTTTATTTTTCGCTTTCAGCTACAAATTGAATGGCAAGGAGATCGACTACTTCCCCGGTTCGATCACCGATCTAGAGCAGGTGGAGGTGAACTACAAGACCATGGACGGTTGGTTGAAGTCGACTGAAAATGTGCGCGATTTTGCCGAGCTGCCGGCGCAGGCTCAGGAGTACATTAAATTGATCGAGGACGAGATGGGCGTGCCAGTGAAGTGGATTGGTGTCGGCAAGGACCGGGAGTCGGTTATCTGCGTAAAAGAATAGATGAAACAAAATGAAAAGCCAGTCGCCGTTTGAGCAGCACCCAGTGATGATGAGCTTTAGTGGTTTTTCGTTTCGTCGGTCTTGAAAAAATTCCCTACCATCGACGAAAAACAAAAGACCATGAACGCTCGCAATCGTTTACGGCAAATTTCGGAAAAAAGGGAAGGCGCAAAAGAAACCGGGAGAATAAAACACTAAAATTGTGGCGCATTGACGCATTGACGCGTGATAGCCGATATTTAAGCCTACGATTTAGTTTTCGAATTCTCGCATGTTACACATCTGCCGCCGAGAGCGGATTGTAACAGTTAGGTTCGTGCTCTTTTGCATCTACTTCTCCCATCTTCAGTTCATTCCAGTTTCTGTGTGCACAGCCCTTTACAGACGGAATAAAGCCACCATTGATTCCAACCACGCGCAACCTTTAATAACAACCCGTTTAATTTTCAACAAAATCCGATGGGCGCCGTGAGAATTTTCCCCTATATTTTTATTCTCTCTTCCTCTCATTCCATACTGCGGGGACACACGATGCGTAACGTAACAAGTTTGACGTTAACGATTAATGCCAAACTGCTGCGCTTCTGTCAAAACGTACATGTTTTGGCCGAGGCGTAAACAGTTTGACATTACAAATTAATTTTACGCTAGTTTTCACGCCTCATGTAGCCCTCCAGTATGGCACTGTTTTTTGGCAATTGTTTAGCACTGCGTTGTCGCTTTCGATAGTCCGCTTGCATCGTCACATCGTCCGCTCCGTCGTAATCGTCCGCTGCGTTGTCGGCATGCAATAGCAGGATAACACTTTGTTCCATTTCATGGTCGGCTGAAAATGTAAACAGATGCGGTGCACTTTCACGATTTAGAAGTAAATACCTCTCGAGAAATGCTTTCCGATGCTTAAATTTACTTACCGAAATAAGCAACAGCTTTAAATTCACTTTTAGGTGTGGTCGAGGAAGACTTCAGCTACGTCCGGCCGGACTTCACGTCCGGCGTCACCAGTTTAGATGGAAGTTTGCAGAGCGTAAGGTGCGCGCTGCCTCCTGTCGAAAACACACTGAAACACTTATTTTTTATAAAGTTCTCCAGACGTATATTCACAAAACTTTGGAACTTAGGGTACAACTTTGGGACTTAGGGCTTCGGTCCTCTGACGCGCGTGCGGTGCCGCTGAATAGAAACGACGCACGGTCGCGGTCGGCGCCACTGACGCAATTCGGACCAGCGGTCCGGGAAAGGCGTCCGTCCTCGTCGACGGTGGCTGGAGCAGAGAGCGATCGTCGCGGGCCGGCGAACCTCGTGGCGGTTCCCGGCGCGTTCGCCCTGACAGTTCGTGTCAAATTCGGCTGCTGGCGACTGCTCGATGTTCCAGAGCGGGGGCCCTAGAACAGACCCCTGGGGAACGCCTGCCGTAAGCTGCACTTCCTGTGGGCCTGAGTCGGTATCGTAAAGCAAGACCCGGCCATCGAAATAGCACAACGACACAAGCAATCGAGAACCCTCATACTGTGCAGTGACTGTGCAATAGCCAGCCAGCTAGCGCTGTTGAAGGCATTCCTGATGTCAATCGTGACAATCGCACATAGCCGGATGCCTCCGCTTGTTTGGGCTTTGGCCATACTAACGGTATCGAGCACCAAACGCACCGCATCAACGGTGGCCCTCCCCTTCCGGAAGCCGAACTGCCTACCGGAGAGGCCATATGCTCCTTCTGCGCACTCAGTCAAGGAGGATCAAGGAGGTCAGGAGTTTGCTTATGGTGTCCAGCAAGCAGATCGGCCTGCAGGTCGAAGCGACCCCTGGGTTTTTGCCAGCCTTTGGCAGCAGCACAAGGGAACGCTCAGGCCGCGCAGCTTCGCGGTTGAGGAAGCGGTTGTAGCATTGCTTGAGGCGATCTTGTGCTTCAACTCCCTTTTTTGCAGCCTTAAAGGCGTTGTTCTTCTTCTGTCTATCGCTGTCAGTTCTTGCGCGTTGACATTCCCGTCTAGCACGTAGGCATTTTCTGCGGAGGTCGGCTATCTCCTCTGTCCACCAGTATACGGCCCCCTATTACCCGCTGCGAGCCTTTTTCTCGGCATTGCCGCATCACATGCCCTCTCCATCGCTGTCGTTAGCTCGTCGGCATTGAGTGCTTCATCGGGGTCAGTCTTTCTCGGAGATTCTCGTAGGTTTGTCATCCTGCTGTCCGAGGTAACGGACCAGGCGTTAAAGTCCCCAGCAACGAGGAGCGGACTTCGACGGTCCAGCGCATCCACCATCTCGTCCAGCATGCGCTCGAATCGGGCAAGGGACCAACTTGGTGCAGCATAACAGCTGCACATGTATAAGTTATCATCGATACGCGATAACGACGCTCCACGCACGCTAGCCGA
>NC_071286.1:37588176-37645351 GCF_943735745.2 Anopheles bellator
CGTGTTCCGCTGACTCCGCGGCACCAGGGCACCAGCTGCAGTCAGGGGATCGTGCGAACTGCTTTATGTGTAGGTACTCTCGGAAGAATCCATGTCTATCTGGGGGGCTACATGAGGTGTAACGTAATGATTTTGACATTAACGATTAATGCCAAACTGCTGCGGCGCTGTCAAAACGTTTACGGGTCGGCAGAGGCGTAAACCCGAACGTAATTATTTTTTTCATACGCTTTGCTTACAAACAGAGAATAATTTATGTTTTTATTTGCTGGTATAGCAACAAAATCGGAAAAAAACAGATAAAAAAATTCAGAAATCAATTAATTTCTCTTCTATTTCTATTTTCTTGGACCAAAAACACGAACGTAAACACGTTTCACGTTTCGTTTTTATATTTTTGCTGCCACACGAAGCGTAAACGTTTTGACGTTACAAATTAATTTTACGCTAGTTTTCACGCTTCGTGTAGCCCCCTAGCTAGAGTTAACGCAAACAAGCAGCAGCAGGGGCCTTTGCAGTGAAGAGAAAACGAGAAAATCCAATATGGCGGTGTAAATGTTGTGATAGCCAGGTTCACGAGTGCTCCTTAAATCGCGAAAGAAAACGGCACAACATCGAGCAACCTAAGCGAAACTAACTCCAATTCTGGCAGTCCTTTAATCGATGAAGGCTCCGAAATATATGTTCGGAGCACACATTCTGTGTTCTTCCATTAGCAATTTGTGAGGACGTCAAGAGCGAAGCGAAACGAGGTTCTGTGTGTGGCAAAATCAGTTTTAGAGGCCGTTGCATTGTGTGTTCCAATCGACCCTGTTTGTTGGTGGAAAGAAAGGTTTGAAACTCTCCGGCGTTCCTCCGCCGGCTTGAGGAAGGCAGGCAACCGGGACCGCGTCCGGAGCGCTCGTGTTCCGCAATAGTAGTCGAAGGAGAGTACAGTGTGAGTTGATTATATTTTACCTAGCGGTGTGATGGGAAGGTTAAATCTAGTATATTGTGGAGCGTAGCGTCAAATGACGTTAATACATCGAAGTTTATTGAGCAAATATTAGTGGCACCTTAATGTGGGACGAACAATGAACCAATTTTCCCTAACAAATCTTGGATGATTAATTTTCGGCCACGTATTAAATGACTTTTTACTGAAAAATGGTTCTTCTAAAAGATGGCATGGAAACGAGATAACAGTTCGAAACAATTTCAGGAACGGGTTGCTTTGGGGCACGAAAGAAATCGAGAAAGAAGAACAATTTGCTTGCGGTGCGAAGCGAGAGCAAATCGCTTGGGCTTCGATTTTCGTTGTTCCAACGTCTCCGGTACGTGTGGGGGAAGAGCAACAAAAAGAACATCTCGAAAAGTGTTCGCGCATGCGTGCATGTGTGTGTGTAAGTTGGCGCCGCGTCGTACGTGAAGTGTAACTGCGGGGCCACACCAAGCGTAAATCGGACCGCAAAATCGTAATTTCGTTTGTGCTTTGCGGTCGGATTTGTAAGACCGCGCGGTGATGTTGCATCGATCTGGCGTCAAAAAGCAGAGAACCTTTTACGCCTCGTCCACAGTATGAGTTTTCTCTACAAGTTTTTTGATATGCTAGCGTCCACACTAGTAGCTTTTGGGCGAAAAATTCCGTGAGCGCCAGTGAGTGAAATGACAGTTCGTTTGTTTATGCTTTGATTTTTCAGTTTCCTTTCCTTCTCCTTCTAGTGCCATTTTTGTTAAAATTCAATCCGCTGTAGAAAAACTAGCCATATTTTTGGAAAGCACAAAATTTTTTCCGAAATTTGCCGTAAACTGTCAAATTGAAAAAAATACCGAAACGGTAAAATATCCCGTAAACATAAGGCGCTCAAAAGCAACTCAAAGTAGCTCACGGAACTCTAGCAAAAGATGAATAGTTTCTTGGCCTGCCATACATTTTTACCAAGTTTCTCATACTGTGGACCTCGGGAAAAATTTCAGTCGGCGGTCTGAGGAGGCCTTTAGTTGATAGCAACATGCTGCTACCGAAATCACACCATACCTCATTTCACGCACGTGGCTTCCGGGATCGAAAAATCTGAGCTGGTAATTGATAAGACAGTGGCAGAGAGTGAAAACGGCCAAAAGGGACTTGTCTGACGCTCGGTACGCATTCGATTAGAACCTGGCGTTGAAAAGCAGAGAACCTTCTACACTCACCTGACAACGGCATACAATATCTGCCTCAGCGGCCAACATATCAACCACCTTGCCCTTGCCCTCGTCGCCCCACAGAGCACCGAGGACCACTGTTACCTTTGAGGGGTACAGGTTGTGGCGGCGTTGGTACATCTGTGCACGTGTGGTACGCGTTCCGTTCGCAGCTGCTTTCTGGCTTTCCGACATCGACATCTTGCTCGCGAATGGGGTTTGTCGATAATTCACGCTTTATAACAACAATCGTGCACCCTATTAAGTCGAGCGCAAAATACTCTCTGATACTGAGGATACTGAAGATACTGATACTGAAGACTGAAGATACTGAGACTGAGATACTGAATACTCTCAAAATACTGAGGCTGTGTTAAACTTTGTTTGGCTTGAGACCGAATCTTAGGGGCTGATGCAATAATGTAACACAACTCACTTCCTGCAGACGGACAAAACGCTGAGCCTCAAATCATACAGCAGACTGTTGCACCACACTATGCTTTTTTGCAATGCAATTGCAATAATGCCACCCACCAATCGGTTCCCACGAGGAGCGAAGATAATGTGCCAAAGTGTCAAGGAACAATCCCGAAACCGCGAACCGCCACCAAGCAGCAGCACGTAACGCCGGAATTAAGACACACGAGAGCTAAAATTCGACTGGCCGTGATTAAAACTATGCACCCGGTGTTTTTGATCGTGATATGTCATTCACATGGCGATTGCGCTGCTTCCGTAATGCAGTGTTGCTAGTAAGACGAGTCTCCTAGTCAGGTGAAATATTTGCAATGTTTTGCCTTTGGGCTGAAAGGAAAACGGACTTGGAAAACTTTGAGCGTAGAATGCCGCCAAATTGTTTGCCGCCAAATTGTTTAAAGAATTAACTGTAGCATTTGGTAGCCCTCGCTTGAACCGGTATACTGATATGGTATCATACTGCATTTCAATGGAACAATATTTTTTCTATCAGTTATCTTAAATTTAAACTTACTTTTGTTAGTTAAAAAACACGAAATAATTAGAAAATTCTATTCCCAATTAAGCATTTCAATAAACGAAGTACGTCAGTGCACTTTTCAACTAGCAGAAGTAAACGATTGTGCGACTTGATTTGACAGATTCGACCGTTGACATGAAAATAACGCTTTGTTTTGCGACCGTAAACAACAATAACAATAACAAAATAAATATGGGTAAGCTTGAAACATATATGCACAGACATGTATCATTGAAAGAATGTTTCTTTTTAGAGAGAAATACGCTATCTGAGGATGATATACGTGAATTGCAAGACACAGTTGTTACTTTGCGGATAAATATTCCTCCAATGTACAAAAAAATCGTGTGGAAAGAGTGTCAAATAGAGCAAATGCAAACGGTTAGTTAGTTAGTTTAACTATAATTGCGCAGTAATTATCTAATTTCCATCGTGGGCTATCTTTGGCTAGGCGGAAACCGACGTTTGCGTATCAAAGCAGCCGATCGAAAAACTGACTACAATGGAAAGGTCACAACAGGATTTTTCGACGGAATACATCGGCACGCAGAAGACTCAGGAAGCTAAACAGATGCTGAACATTCCCGACAAGTTTTTTTCTAGTACGCGTCAACCGATCAACCAAGGTATTATCAAGGGAAATATTATCAAGGTAAGTAAGGTGTAAAAAAATGAATTTCGTATGCGAGGTTATGTATTTTGTGGAATGGGCATCCGTTTCGCCTTCTCCTAAATTAGTTCCACGACCTATTTTTGATCAAAATGGCCAATTGACTGCAGAAAAATTGCGAGACTACTGACGTTAAAAAGCTTAGCTACTTGACAATTACACAATTATTGACTACTGCTAGTAGGACAAGTGAGGCTATCATTTGGAAACAGCCGTTTTATCGTTTTTTGGCTCCCTAAGTCAAAATAATTTTTTATTTCGGTAAACTTATTTTTACCGTACCACTCTTATTTTTATTATTTATTAACGATCTTTCTTTTCAACTTCCTCCAGAGTGTCATCTAATGTATGCTGACGATCTCAAATTGTTCTTGCCCGTTAGTGCTCTGTCTGATTGTCAGGTGCTGCAGGCTATGCTTGATCGTCTCGTATCTTGGTGTGTTTGTAACGGCATGTCCCTCAATGTCGGCAAGTGTCATGTCATCTCATTTACTAAGCGTTTTGTCCCAGTTTTATTTAGCTATACCATTGACTCAGCTGTTGTTCCACGTGTTGACGTGATTCGTGATTTAGGTGGTATGTTAGATGCGAGGTTAAGTCTGTCTGCTCACTATGCCGATTTGATCTGTCGCGCCAACCGCATTTTGGGCTTCGTTTTACGTATGTCGTCTGAGTTTCGTGGTGTGACCTGTCTTAAAGTTCTGTACTGTTCTCTTGTTCGTCCAATTCTCGAGTACGCTTGCGTCGTGTGGCAACCATATCATCAGTGTTGGCGCGACCGCATTGAGGCCATACAGCGTAAGTTTACTCGAGCAGCCGTGCGCAGGCTGGGTTGGTATGGCAACGACAATGTGCCTAATTACAACACGCGTTGTCTGCTCCTCGGTCTGAGGACACTTGAGCATAGGAGACAGTCGGCTCAGGTTATGTTTGTTTTTAAGCTTTTGTCGGCTGATATTGACGCACCGCAACTCCTTGCCAAATTAGATCTATCTGTACCTGCTCGCCACTTAAGACGTCGGCATGACATGGAGATCAGAACTGCTCCACGAGTTACTGTTGCGGGTCACAACGATCCTTTTTTGTCTATGTGTCGTACGTATAACCTTTGCTCGTCTCAGATTGACCATAACATGTCTATTCGTCAGTGTCGTAGTTTACTTGATCTCGCGTCCTTTTAATGTCTGGTTACCGGTTTTTTGTCCTCGTCTTCGCCAGTCGCTGCGTTAGGCTAGCTAGGGCTTTGTTAAAGTATGTTTCCTTTAAAATATCGATTACATGCTTCTGCGTTTACGATTCGTCAGTTGTGATTAGTTTAGTTGTAAGAGCTAAGTTAAGTTCATTATTGTCAATTAGTTTAAGTTGACCGTTGACTGTTTTCTTTTGCAAATAAACAAACAAATGTAAACCAAACAATGGATATTTCTTTTGCAAAACTAATTGATTCCTTATTTACGAAAAATAGGTTCAGCGTTTTATCTTAGCCTCAGTCTGAAAAACGGGTGAGGCTATCACTGTGAAAAGCAGTGTAGTAACTGTAATGTATTAATAGGAATTGTATTAATAGTAATAGGATTGTAAATCCGGCGATTGTGTTTTCGTTGCTGGGTAATGATATTATTTTGTATTTGAAAAATAAATAAAAATAAATAAAATTTTACTGATAATTCAACAATTGACGTGCCATAAAAGCTGCATTAATGCCATAAGAGCTTTTTTGTGTTCGTCGGACGCTGTTTTGGCCTGTCCATTGGACTGTTCAAGGGACACTAAAACGGCCATAGTCGCTGCTTGGGAGTGTACTTTTTTCCAAGACAGACGAAACGAAAAACCACTGAAGCTCATCATGGCGTACACCTGGTGATGTGATGTGTAGTGCTCAAACGGTGACTGGCTTTTCATTTTGCTTCGTCTATTCTTTTACGCAGATAATCGACTCCCGGTCCTTGCCGACACCGATCCACTTCACTGGCACGCCCATCTCGTCCACGATCAATTTAATGTACTCCTGAGCCTGCGCCGGCAGCTCCGTAAAATTGCGTACATTTTCGGTCGACTTCAACCAACCGTCCATGGTCTTGTAGTTCACCTCCACCTGCTCTAGATCGGTGATCGAATCAGGGAAGTAGTCGACCTCCTTGCCATTCAATTTGTAGCTGAAAGCGAAAAATAAACATAGTCCCAATGAGGTGACGTAATGATCTGGGTGAGTGGCGCGATAATGAAGCATTTAATAAACCACTAAAATGAATTGTCCAAAATACCGTAATCGCGAGAGCTCAGCGAAGCGTTCAGAGAGAAATTGAGAAATTTTTATTAGATTGGGTTTTGCAGAAGCAGTTACTAAGCCGGCAAACTTACCTAATGGCGACCTTGATCTCTGCTAGTGTATCTAAAATATTTAGTTTAGTCAAATAGACCGCAGTATAACCGTTTACCATGGAGGTGTATCGGAGCGGGGCAAGATCGAGCCAACCACACCGCCGGATTCGCTGCGTTGTGACGCTGATATCCCCTCGGCGTTCCTGCAGCAAGGATCCTATTTCCGGTAAATCAAAGAGAAACCAAGGATTTAACGAACGAATCGATGTCGTGCATTAAGGGAAACAGTTAGTCAGTCTTCTACTCACATCCTTGAGCTCCGCCGTGAACGGGCTAAAAAAGCTTACGTTAAAGATTAATGTCAAATCGTTATTTTCGCTTCGCGTGGCACTCCAGTTAGAGTTTCGTCGTTATTAGCCGTGACACAAAGCTTTGGAACATTTCATGCTTGAAATGTTTCGTATGATGTTTGAACGGCTGTTTGAAAACCAATCCCAAGTGCGCGACTTTTTAAAAGCAAATCTATTCGTAATTAGATTTTTAATATATTTCTGGCGTTGCGCATTGTCTTGGTTTATTCAACCGGTGTTACGTGAATTAGTTTGATTCTGCTTATCGCTGGCATCGGCTGAATGATTGATATCATGAAAGGAAGTTTGTCTCGTTCCAAAGGGAAAGGATTTCAACACCATTACATTGTATTATTCCTTAAGCATAACTGTGACGCTGAACGATGCGCGAATAAACATTTTGGCATTTCAGATAAATGCCAAACTGTGTACACCTCGGTCAAAACATAAACGTTCCATCGAAAAAGGAATCCTGTAAAAATGTTTCGTGAGCAGAGCAGATACGTCGTCTAGACGTACGTCTAGATACAGATGATTGTTCACATTATTTTGTAGCGTACTATTGAGTTGGGATCCTCATTGGCTTCAAATTCAGATCCTTTCGTACGTCAGTGCCGACATTGGCTACCGAAACAGAAACCCCTCGCGTTTGGTTTGATAATCAGTGATTTCCCAGGGCCGAACCATCGACCTAAAACCGCTTCAAATACCACTTGGAGGTAGTTGACTCAACCGTTTGGGGCAAACAATGTCGTGATTGCGGAACATGCTTCTTCTATCGTCCACAGGACACTGAGATAAGGACTTATTTTGCAGAAAAAAACCGAAAGCACCTACGAGCCCGGGGCACCCCGTAGACACGTTTATCTTGGGAGGAGAACGGGAATCAAGTTGGAACAGCCACTCGCCCCGGAGACTTGGGCTCCGTGTGTGCGTGCGCGGTGCACGAAATGGCAACGTGTTGAAGGCGCGCTGCGGTGTGCGCAAAGACGATGTCCCATTCCACCATCACCACCACCACCGGGCGATCGTCGATCGTCTTGGGTGCGCGTGTAGTGGTGGCTTCCGCTCGATCACGGGGCCGATACGGGGGAAAAAATACACGTCGACAGTCGCACCGCCACTATTCTGGAGTGAACTTTTGCCGTGGCAACACACGGCCGCATCGCGTGCGTCTTGTCGAACCCTGCCGAACCGAAGTCTTGAGCGGTGATCGGGTGGAGGAAACCCAACCGCAGGCCCACCGTGTCACCGTGTGATCCGCGAACGAGCCGTCCCATTTGCCGTGTTGTGTTGTGAGCCCGCAGGGCAGCCCATTGGCCATAGGTGTTAATATCTGGTGCGAACCAAAGTATGAGATCCGTAGGATTCCGGGGACGGCGAGCGGGACAAGCGAAAATGTCACCTTGATCGCTCACGACGGTCTCTGTCTCTCTCTCTCCCGCTGACGGCAGCCGAACCCTGACGTGCTGACGTGGACGCGCGGTTTGGCCGAACACTGTTCTCGTGAGCAGCAAAGATCGGAAGACATCAACGCGGCGCTCGGCGACGAACGTTACGAGTCAGTCCAGTCAGTGTGGCTTCCGGTGGCCCAGCCCAGCTGGCGGAAGTCTGACGGCGATCCGAAACGGGTCCCTGGCGCGGTGAAATCAGCATCTCTTGGGAAGCGGTGGATGTGATCGGAATGCGGTGTGGTACCGTATCACGCCTTGGATTACGAAAGGAGCTTCCGGGTGTCTGTGTGCGTGCCTGAAATCGCACGCTGGTGCGTGGTGGTGGTGTGCGCCAGAATCTGGCTTTGTGGTGATCGTTTTCCCGGACCTCGAACCCTCCACCCTCTCTACTCCACTCCACTTCATCCAGGCACATCAAGCAAGTCCCATTCCCGCAGGCTTGCCGCGGGCCAAAATGTTCTGTCGGGTCGCGTTGCGTGCGGTCCGGTTGCAAGTGTGAGTGCGTGTGAGTGCGTGTGTGTGGTGTGGGCAAGGGCCACGCAGCATTCGTGACTGTCGGGGACACTCGGTCGACGGGGCGACGAAACAGTGCTAGCTGGGCGCTTCCCATATGAAGGACAGGGCGACGATGGGCGAGTCGACACCGATCTGCCGCTGCCGGGTGCTGTACCTGGGCAGTGCGGTACCGCGCCAGAGCAAGGACGGGCTGCAGGGCATCCAGGAGCCACTGCGCAGCCTGTACCCGTCGGAGGGCGCCATCGGCGCGAAGGGCATCGACTCGTGGCTGAGCGTCTGGTCGAACGGCATCCTGCTGGAGAACGTGGACGAGAACCGGAAGCAGGTGACGCGCTTCTTCCCGATCGACTCGCTCCACTACTGTGCCGCGGTCCGCCAGGTGCTGATCCCGGA
Organism: Anopheles bellator; assembly: GCF_943735745.2. NCBI lineage: Eukaryota > Metazoa > Arthropoda > Insecta > Diptera > Culicidae > Anopheles > Anopheles bellator. The sequence goes on from NC_071286.1 coordinate 37,597,045, forward strand.
GCGGGGCAACAGCAACCCGGAGCCGAAGTTCCTGCCGCTCGACTCGCCGTTCGCGCGCACCCCGCGCGCCCAGCACCCGCCGATCTTCGCGGCCATCCTGCGGCGCACCACCGGCATCAAGGTGCTCGAGTGCCACACGTTCATCTGCAAGCGCGAGGCGGCCGCGAACGCGCTGGTGCGCTGCTGTTTTCACGCGTACGCCGACAACTCGTACGCCCGCCAGCTGGAGGGCTCCGGAAGTGGCAGCGGCTCCAACAGCGTGTACGGCACGATCGGCGGCAAGTCGAACGGGGGCCCGGGCGACGGCAGCGGTGGCGGTGGCGGCGGCGGCGGCGGCGGGTGGCGATCACGTGCCGGCAGCACGACCACGCTCAACAGTCTCGGCGTCGGCGGCGGCCGGCAGCCAACGGCAATCAACGGCGTCGGCGATGCGTACACGGTGAAGAATCGTAAGTACCCCAGGCAGCCAGGGGGTGGGGTCATTGGGGATGCCGATGGCCGATCGAAAGTGTCGTGGGTAGTGGCCACCGAAGGCCACCGCGCCAGCACCGGAGCCTTGCCGCGCTTGCTGAGGTAATCGGGGTCCGAAATTGGGCTAACTATGGCCGGTGGGGCACGTTCCGGCACGTTCCGAGGGAGTGCAGCGCCATGGGGTGATGCAAACAAAATTAACGACCCCTCCCCGAGCCGAGCCGAGTGCAGCCATTTATCAGCCACTGCAAATGGGTTATGCTAATTGGCCGCGAGCGCGCGTGTGTGTCCGATGCAAATGTCGATTTCTAACCCGTGCTGCCGTCAGCGATGGCGGTGTCCTTCCTGTGTCATTGCGAAGCGTTCGAGACCGAGAAATCGGCGTCAGGCTTCAACTCTTGGAGTGGGTCTTGCTGGGACCCCGCAGAGAGGAAGATGCCACACACGAAACCATCACGGCGCGATATGGCGGGATGAGAACCGGTTTTTCTGAGGAGGATCTGGCTACCCAGATCGAACGACGGTCATCCCGGGGGTTGTGTCAGCTCCATTCGCAGTTAGGTGTCAAGTCGTGACGGAGACCACTAACAGCACTCCATTGTGTTCGGTTCGGTTCCAATTGACACAGGCTCGCGTTAGATCTGGGGCACCTGTTTTTTTGGACACAAAACTCCCAGCGATCTCAGCAGACGGATTCGGGGCCGTTGAAATGCGTCAGTCGTTAGGTGGAACGGGTGACCGATGGGAACGGATCACCGCGTTCCATTGTGATGAACGGGTCACTTTCGCAATGCACGTCACGTGGAGCGCGGTACCGATCATATTCAAAGTACCCCCCCCCACCAGGATGACCGTGAAAAGTGTGCGGTCCGCGGTCCGCCAATTTCATAATTTCCTCCACCGGAAGGCCTGAAGGGTCCTTCACCGACCGCTGCACACTGCAGGCCCGGGCGCCCGGTGGGTCCTCCTTCAGCCGCTTGCTGTTGCGCTTTGCTTTTGTCTTTGTTTGATTGTTTTCGCTCGTCGGCCGGCCAAGAAGGAAGCGTTGCTGGCCGAACAAGAAAAAACAAAAAATCAGACATTTATAAGCTTTCCATCTGACTGAATCGGACTGTGGCCACACACGAGCCGCTGGAAACGAAACTAACAGCGCCCGGCCGGCGGCAGGCAGATGGGAAAACGATAAATTGTTTCCAGCTCGTCGCCTGCGCCCGTCGATTGCACGCCCTTTGGTGCCCTTACGGGGGGCCCGAGCGTCAGAGCGGGACAGAAACTGCCGCAAGCCGAACCGCGGCCTGCAGTTGGCACCTGGCAGTGACGAACGGGGCTATTAAACGGTAGCGTCGGCGGTTCGTCGCTTGCCGTGCGCCGAAAAGTCTTTCGTTTTGTTGCGCGCGTGCGCATTAGCAAATCGGGAACGGAGCAAGGTGTGACCGACCGTGTCGTCACCGGCACACAAACAATAAGGAAATTCGTTGTCCGGCGAAGGCGAAGGCGATCACTTTCGAATAGCACGAATTTTCGGAGTGGACAGTGCAGGGGTACGCGTTGTTGAGCACACACGAACCTGAAGGCGCTGGGCGGTGCTGGAACCACACACAGCTATGCTGACCACCGTTGGACGCTGTTGTCGCAGTTGTTGCGTTTGTGTGCCGAGTCCACGTCATCCACGCCGAAGCGCCTCGAAGTCAATTTGAAGTCACTCAATAGAGGGTCTCCAAGAAAATCAGCAATCCAACAACACGGCAAGTTGAGAGCAAGAGAGACCGGACCGCTGACCGGAGTTCGTGGGCCGGGAGCGGTGCAAAATAGGGAGCTCAAAAATCCGCCATGCCCTCTTAGCGAGGGAGACCTGCCCGAAAGATATCATTTTCCCGGGCGGTCCCCGGGGCTGAGAACCGTGCCCTGACCTTGTTGGCTTGTGGCCTCCCTGCGATGGCCCCGTTGTTGGCGGCGGGGCACCCCGGGGGAAGGAGCGGGTGGGTCACGCTGCATCAGTGCGATGTTTTGTTCGTGGCGTGGCCCGGGAGACCCTTTTGTTCGAGCCCCAGCCACTTATGACACGGACACGGGAGTGTCGAGTTTTGTGATCCAGATTCGTCGGCGCCTGTGCCTGTGTCTGTGGGTTTTATTCAGTGGGGTTGAGTCACCGGGAGCGCCCGGCGTTTCAAGACCTTCCGCCCCCGGGGAGGCAGGTCGGTCTCAGGCTCCGACGCCGTAATGAATGCGATTGTGGCCCTGCTGCGGCCGGGTTGCTGTTCCGTTGCTGGACTCCGCGGGCACAATGGGGTCGAGCAGAACGTGGACGCGGGAATGAGCTCAGCTAAACCGGGGGTTGAACCGGCGGAGGGCCCTGGAAACGGAAGGGTGCGGTGCGACGAGTAGCGCCGTATCGATGGTTATCGATTCGCACTGGCTTAGCGCAACGTCACCTGACAGGCTTTGGAGTCATTTGGAGTACCGGTGGAACCTGCTGAAAGTATCGATCGGGAACTTGCTACGTCGGTTAGGTCAGAAGCGGTTTAACTAGGGACCTCTTTATCGAACTGCTTAGAAAGTATTGTCCAATGGTACGTCAAGTATGCCAGAAGTATGTAAGAAGTTGTTTTGCTCGAATCAACGGTGTTCTGAAGGCGTTCGCATCTGAAAACGTTGCGGGCACATTAGTCAACTCCGTACAAGAAGTTGAGCGAAGCTGTTTAAGTCTTTCTTTAATGGGAGTTTGCCAGGCGTGTTAACAACGAATGGCGTGTCTGTAAGGCATCGAGTAGGTCTAGCCTAAGGCAATCAACATCGAGTCAAGTAATCGAGATAATGCCCTGTCACGGTGCAAAACAACCAGCCGAACCTTCGAATAACCTTTGGCGCTGACCACCGTTTCAGTCGAGTCACACTCCGGAAAAGGTGCAAAATGTTTTTTTTAGCTTAGTGTGAATCGTGGTCCGATCACGCACGAGCTGGCCGGGCTACAACCTGCATGACGATGATACGACTGATGATGCTGATGGTATGCTACTGTGGCCGAAATATATCGGGAATCTCGCTTAGAAGCCGGAAAAACTTCTATTTTTCTAAGCCCTCCAATCTCGTCGTCCGAAAAGTTCTTTTTGGGTACAGCCTTCAATGCATTCTTCCTCGGTGTCCCGGTGAAAAGTGTCCTCGTAGCGCATTCGTATGTTCCTAAGTCAGGCGATTGCGGCGGTTGGGGAACGAACTAGGTCGAGTTTGCGTCAAATTGATCACGAAAATGTGATGCAAAAACATCATGAAAAAATAAGTCCCAGAACTAGGAATTAGATCTCCACACATATCCGGTCCTTTTTGGGGTACCAGCATAACGTTTAAATGTGACCGAATGTGTTGGTCAGCTCTACAAACGCAATGATGTGAATGACGTTGAGCCAAAAATGGTGTGTTTCGAGCAATTTTTGTTCCTATAAGTCTTAATTGCTCGTAGCATTCAATTCTGATGGCGTTACCGATGACGATAACGACAAATGGCCAAAAGCCTCTTCCTGTTATAATCCGTCCCATAAAAACGGTTACACTATTTGGTGAATTGCCTTACAGAATTTACCCAAAAAAGAATATACGACAACAGCAGTGAACAAAACAGAGAAACTTTGGTTCGACTTCCCTGTCAAGTATGGACCAGTCAGAGTTTCCTCCAAACCGTCCGCCCAGGGACAGGACTTTCGGTAGCTCAGTTAGCTCAACCACTTACCAAGGTCAAGGCCATTCGACAAATCCACGAATGGTAATCGCCGACCAGAGTGATCTGATCACACTTTGGAGACTTTCGGCGTGCGATTCCTACGCATAGACGTAGTGTAGGCAGCCCACCGAAAAAGTGACGCTGATCACACGGGGATGACGTCACCAGGGCAAAGGTGTGGTAAACGCCCTGGGCCACGCTTTCTTTTCCCCTTGGGCGGGTCGCGCCATTTGGATAACAAACTGCGCCTTCGCAGGTGAAATTGAGCCTTTGGACGACGGCCGCTTCATTGGACCGCGTTTTCATTCCTCCGTAACGGTCGGCGGCGGTTTCCGTTTGAAGCACCATCTTGGAGGAAACGGTTTCACTCGCTTTTGGCGTTATTTTCGTTTGTGGTTTCGTTTTGCTCTCTCGGCCAATTGAGCGCGATTGTCAAAAAGCGATGAGCGAGTAGAAACTTTGCGAAGGTTGATTGCGAATTGACGTCCGATTTCCGGTTACTAACCGTTCTCCCTCTCCGTCTCTCTCTCTCTCTCTCTGCAGTTTATGCCAGCAGCGCGGACCTGGACGTGGTGGACGATGGCGAAAGTTCACTGTACAATGGCGACGAGAACCACAAGGTGTGGAACGGGTCGACCGATCAGATCGATGGCATCGGCTTTGGTAACGATGGTCACTACGATATCTACTCCGGCCCGGCCGGCAGCACGGGTGGCGGTGGCGGCGGCGGTATCGGTGGCGGTGGCTCCACCCTCGGGCGTCCGGCCCGCATCCGGCAGATCAGTGCCCCGGTGCCGGTTCCTCCGCCACCGAAGGAGGAACCGAAAAAGTCCAAGAAGGACAAGAAGCTGGCCAAGAGCCTGCAGCAGCAGCAGCAGCAACACCAGCAACACCTCTATCAGCAGCACCACCACCAGCAGCAGCAGCAGCAACAGCAGCAGCAGGTAGGAGGAAGTCAAAGTCTATCCGGAACGCTTATCAGACCACGTCCTCTGCACATGAATCCACTAGGTCGGCCGGCTGGCGGAGCAGCCCACTCACCCGGCGGCAATGCCGCAGCGATGGCCGCCGCGGCCGCCGCCGCACATCACGGCATGATGATGTACCACCACCACCCCCACCACCCGTCCTACCACCATCCATCCCACCATCCATCCCACCACCACCCGGCGCACGGTATGATGGTGATGCCGCCGCCGCCGCCGCCGGTGCCAGGCCGCCAGTTCCACACGATCGGTCACCGGAGCGTGAACGGTAGCGCGATGGCCGCCACCGCCGCCCTGATGCACCACCCTCATCCGGCGCTCGGGATGCCGATGCCGCACCCGGCGGCCGGCATGACCCTGCCGGCGATGATGGCGATGGCGCCGCAGTACGCCACGCTGCAACATCCGCGCACCGGAAGCAAGAAGAAAAAGGACGGCAAGGCGGGCAAGGGTGCCCTGAACGGGGGCGGGATGATGGCGGGCAGCAACGGGAGCATCCCGATCGGGGTACCGATCGTGCCGCCCATGTTTGCGTACGCGCCGGCGCCCACCGGCCCACCGAACGGCGGTGGGTCGCTCCTGGACAGCCGGCCGCTATCGCTGAGCAACCGGAAGCTGGCCCAGTCGGCGGCCGCCGGGCTGGATGACGTGTCGGGGGGCGGTGGCGGCGGTGGCAACTCGGGCGCCGAGTCACCGGGCGGAACCGGGATCTATCGCCGCAAGGGCCACCTGAACGAGCGCGCCTTCAGCTACTCGATCCGCCAGGAGCACCGGAGCCGCAGCCACGGGTCGCTCGCCAGCCTCCAGTTCAGTCCGCCCGACCTCAAGAAGGAGCGCGAGATCGCCCAGATGGTGGCCGGGCTCGAGCTGGCCGACGACGCCACCGCTGCCACCACCGCCGCCGCCGCCGCCGCCGCCGCCACCACGCTCCGGCGCCGCTCCGAGATGCCCGCCGGCTCGTCCGGCACGTTCGGGAAGCCCCGACGATGAGTCCTTTGAACGACCCCACACACACATACGCAGACACACCAACGGAAACTGTAGACGACACACACACATACACCGGACTAGGCATTCGAAAGGGTTTTATACAGAGAGAGAAAGAGAGAGAGAGAGAGACGAACTATCAGCGACGAAGACGGTACCAGGCGCGCAGTCCGCGTTGTCCATCTTGACACCGCGTTGGTGGCCCACGGGCAAGCTGAAACTGAATGTGCCTTATTAGGGATTATTAAATAATTATTAATTGTAAAACCGAGAACCGAGAAAGCCCCCCCGAAAAGGTTGAATGAAAGTGAAACTCGCGAGATGCGCGGTGGCTGCGGTGACGGGTAGCGGCGACGGTGGCCAGCAGCGGGTGGTGGTGCGTTTCCGAATTTTCACTACCCTGGTCCCCCCCCCCCCCCCCCCCCCGGGGCGGGCGGGGGCGGCGGGCGGGGCCGGGGGCGGGGGCGCCCCCGGGGGGGGGGGGGGTGTAACAAAGTTTAGATCGAGCCCCCCCCCCCCCCCCCCCCCCTTAACCCCTTCACGCTCCGAGATTCCCACTTCCTCCTCGATCTCCGGTGGGTTTTTGTGGTGAAATTTAGAGTTGAATCTGTTTTTACGCAACGCCCCGAGACCGCTAGCGCTACCAGGCGCAACGCCGCAAATGGGGGTGGGGGGTCCGGGGAAAATTGCCATCGGGAAATCGAAAATGCCTCCGCCCCCCCTTCACACACGTGTGCGTGGTGCGTTGAGAGGAAAAGTTGGGCGCGCGACGCGAGAAAGTCATTAGTAGTGTACCGAGGAGGTAGCGCGGTCTCTCGCGCGCCGCGTGCAGTGGCCATGTGGCCGGGGAGCGAGGAGCTCGCTTTTTAATGACAGTTCCGTGGCGTGGCACAAGCGGGGGGGGTCGGCGAAACAAAGGTTAGATGGAAGAGATGAGCGAGCGCCTTTTTGGGTGTGGCGCCTGTGGATGGAGATGCTGGCCGATCCCTCTGCCGGGCGGACGGGCGGGGTTTGAAAGCGAAACTCACGAGGCCGGGAGGGGCCGGTCGGAAGGAAGCGAAGAAATGGAAAGCGAAGACCGCGCGAGAGAGTGGCGAGAGCTTCGCGATCAATCGATGGCCGTGCGCCGCGACAGGCCAAGTCGATTGGCGCGGCGAGGGCAGGGTTCACGGGGAGGGCTGGGGTGCGCGGGGATGGTGGCTCCGGACACCGGTACCGGGCGCCGATTATTATTATTATCACACTGCTAGGATGCTAGGAAACACTTTTTATCAACCCCCTGTGGACAAGTGCGTCCGAACGGATCGCGACCAGGAGCGCAGGATATGCGAGGCCCGGGCGTTTATTTTAATGTCACCAGCGTACTCGAAATACTCGACTATGGAGCAAATATAGTAATGTGTCAGTATCAACCCGAGCGGCCGCCGATTCCGTGTCTTATTTACGTTCGGTTCCGAATCCATGGGCGGCTCTGCCTTTCCCACGAAGGGCACCAGACCGAAGTGCACCCCCGCCGGGTAAGGGCCGGGTAATTGGGGTTCGGGTAGTTGGTGCCGCTGTGGCACCTCTCGGTGATCCACAGTCAGCCAGCAAGGTTCCTCGGTCGTCCGGTCGAGAGGTCGTTGCAATTGAATTAACATAATGTACGCACAAAACACTGCGGTGTTCACGGCGATGACAGGTAGGTGGTAGCAGTGACCAGGAAACCGAGGCCGAGGTAATTGAGCGCAATCGGAGCGGTGACGGTCTCCCCCCCGCTATGTCTCGATTCCGACGGCAATTTGGACGGCTTTTAGCCAAAGTGGACGGGTAAGTACGTCTGATTTCACTTTCTTCTCCGGGGGAGGGCCTTGTGAGTTCGAGCCAAACACACATTTCGATCGGTCGAACAATTATGTTTCTATTGTGGAGCTCTCCGGTGATAAGCCGCGGAAGGGAGAGTAACGGGCGATAACGCGCCGGCGCCGGCGAATTACCCACGTAATCGTCGTTTTAAGTGGAGCCCGGCAAGTGTCAGCAAGGCACCGTTCCAGGCCGAAGGATTGTGTTGTGTATAACGCGCACCCCTATTTTAAGAGAAAAAAATTGGAAAACAAGTTTTGTATTATACATTTTTCAGATATATAATATCCAACAAACATCAAATGATAATAATGTATTATTCTAAATATTCTATTAATATACTAAAGTAGACTAAAGATAAAATGCGTATACATTGCAAAAGACATACTAGTATTTTATATTTCGCAATAATCTTCAAACTCAGATTCACTGCTGTCTGAAAAAATGATATTCTTTAATTGCTGTTCAATGTACTCCTCATTGTCACTCTCTCAAGAGGTACATTGTGACAATAAAGTATCCGGAAATTTGTGATTTAAAAAAATGCTTTATTCGATTTTCGATTATTTTGTAGCGTTAGATTGCTAGTCGTGTCAGTGACTTATGGTGAAAAGTTCGGACATTTTAAATTATCACTTAATCTTTGACAGCTGTTTTACTTTACTTTTACAGCTGTTTTGTTCAATTATTTCTCAGAGGACCGAGAAGATGTAAACGTCGAAAAGCAAAGTTTGGTCGAATGTGAACAGTTTCGCTTACAGTTTTCTTCAATTACAGGGTCGTGGTGCCACATGAGTTGTTGCCGATAGATAGAACGGCCAATAACGAATATTACTTGCGCCACAAACGCGAAATCCAAAAATGAAACCCAAATGCCGTGAAATTTTTTGAACAAGATCTTAAATGCAAAAACAGCTTCAGCCCATGTCCAAGAACAGCGATTCCAGTGAACCTGCGTCTTAAGGCCTTCATGTGACAATCCAGCATTGATAGAGCGGATGCCATACAACACAAGCGTTCTCAAGGATCGAACGGACAACACAACAGCAGAGAGGTTATAGGCACAAAGCATCCTAGAACTCAAAGTGCATGCGTCCAAGGTAAGGCACCTACGTCACAGATCACCTCACGGAGCAACAGCGGAGTCAAGGCGATATGAGACGATCAAGTAATGCTTGCAATTTAACGCAATCAGGTGGGGTAAGTATCGGTAAAAACAGCACAAGATCGTCGGCATAAAGTAGATGATACTCAGAAGGAGGAAGCCGAAAAGTTAGATCATTGATCCGACAGCGAACATGCTTCATTCGGAGGAACGCGGAGGACACATAGAATAAGGTTTCGGCCAGTTTCGAGGTCACCAGACCCCATCTACCTGAAGACCTACGTCGAAGTTAGAGTCCGCTGGTCGGAGGTGTACTATTTACTTGCATAATTGAAGTGTTGTTGCTCATTGAAAGCTCCAAGCCCAAGAATGCCTTTCACACTCACTGCCGAGCCAGGCGCACAGGAATGCTAATTCGGCCACTTCTCGTCTCCGGAGTGTTGTTCCGCGCGGACCGCGTAGACCTGCATCTCGCTCGGAGGCCGGGAGAAAGTACTTTCCGCCTTCCGCCGTTCCGATGGATTACCGTTGCCGATTGTCTGACCGGCCGTTAGCTGCGTGGCCAAATCTATGTGTCCGCGTATCAAAACGTTTCAATTACCATTTACCGAACCCGGTACTTGCTGGTCCATGCCGGCGATGCCGGCGGATCTGCCGGCATATCGCACCGGACATGGCGCGGTGAGAGCGCGGTTTGTCACTTAACACCGTTTTCTCCAAGATGAAAAATACTTTCTTCCCGCCCGGCCCCGCGGCCCTTCCTGACCCCGCCGAGGCCGAGTTGTGAATGGACGGGCGACCAGGAGGAATTCGTGCCATGATTAATTGTGGAAGTAAACGTTTGCAGTAATCGGTGTGGTCACCGGGGGACACCCTGTCGTTTCGAGCCATCCACCGGAACCGGAGTGCGTGTGGGGGGGTGAAATCGTCAACAACAGGACCCCCCCACCGCCCCCCACACACTCACTCACGACAGGTGCGTGCCGGCGCTGGAAACCATCAATCGAACGGAACGGAGCCAAGATTGGGGGAAGTGTAACCGTGGTGCCGGCGGCGGCAAGAATTCGGTCTCCGGTGGCGTCTTCGGTGTGGTCTGCGTTGGAATTGGAAAGTTGGTCCCCCCACCTCCCCCCCCCCCTCGTCCCCCCAACACATGGTTTTGTTTAGCGTTGTCACCGCGGTCGGCCTGCGCAGGTGGACGCCGATTTTCCAACTGCGGAATGCCCGCCAACCAAAGACGGACCGATAGCGGGCGACGCGGGGGGAAACTCGCTTTCTTTTCCTCGAGGTTCGAGGTGGACAACAATCGAAAACTAGGCGCGAGAGGGCGGAGATCTTCCCCCTCGGGGAAGGAGGGAGTTTTCAGGTCGATCGAACGGACGGCGATCGATACTGGGCGATAATTAAAAACTGTAACCGATGGACCAGCCGGACCAGTGGGGAGAGTTTGCGCTGGGCCGGTAGACAGGTTGGAGACTAGGCTAGGCCTTCGTGTGACATAAACCTATTTCGGAATCGGCCAACCGAATGACGGGCGTACATTCCCACGTAGCGCCTCCGCCCGATTGTTGGTCCAGCATCGTCTGAGCGGTTTTCGTGGTCGTGGCCTAGTTACCGTTAACGTCCCAAAATGATGTCGGAAGTCAACTCCTAGAACTGTCCCTCTGGGCCATCTAGTGCATGGACTTCAAACTACTACTTGATTTTGACTTAAAAACCTATTTTCCAAAGGGGTGAGTCTGCAACTAAAACTGTACAAAATTTGCGAAAAGCTCATTTCCAGCTCGGTGACGATGTTAATGAACAGAATTGTCGAATTTGGGGCTCGAAAATTCCACACACCGTGCAAGAGAAGCCAGCGAAATTGAAGCTCAAAACTTGGGCGACGTTTAGGGCAGCCAAAATCAATGTTTTGCGTCCCATCTTCGGTTGGAAGAAAGGTAGCTCATCCACTCAAATGAGGAAAAAAAAAATGGCTCCGGCGTACCCTTCGGTGGTTCAGCGGGATCGACACTCCGGCGGCGCACCCAGTGGGCTGCGAAATCCCTTCAGGCACTTGCCATGATCATGGTGGCGATGGTGTTCCTGCGCAGACGTCTGTCCTCTCGTTCGCTACACAGCCTCAGGCGATCTCCCGGCAGCCCGTCCGGTCCGGTCCGTCGAAAGCAGGTTGCGCTGGGAGAACATATGACGAACGTGAGACGACGACGACGACGAAAACATACCAAACGACATTCCAATCTGGTCCCGGGCTCTGTATGTGTCTGTGTCGGTGTGTGTGTGGGTCCAAGTGTTCGCTTGTGTTTGTGTCGCATGCCATACCGGTTTAGCCGCCAAGCCATGTCCGAGTGTCCGAGCGTGTGGTGGCCGTTGGCTTACTTTTTCAAGCTCCGCCAGGCGGATGGCGAAACTCCGGCGATTCGCAACGTCCCCGCACACACCCGTATGAGTGACTCGTCACAGCAAACGTGGCAAGTCCCGTGGTTGCGCCGGAGCCACACATCGCAGAAGGGCATCTGGAGTTGTTGGCCGCGCTGCTGATTATTAAGTTGTACCTCCGGAGTACCTCCGGGCGGACGATTCCAGATCGTCCCCGATCGGCCGAGTGTTCAAATGTTGCTCGCTGGTTGCAATGTTGCAAACAGCCACCAGAGCGCTGCAGCCTCCGAATGCTGACCGAGAGAGCGAAACTGGGCCGCGATCAAGATGCGGCAACACGAACTACCCGATTCGACAGGCCTGATGAGCCTTCGCCAAACAACGGGCTACAGTCAGCCAGCAACAAGGTTGCAAAGTAACGAAAAATGTCAAACTGTGTCGATCGGCTTCTTGACTGCGGACTTGAAGAACCGTCGCCGTCTAGGCATAATGTGCCTTGTTCCTGCTATCGCCTTCGCTCGCTGTACAGGAACGATCTGTATTTACGATCGGCACGTGGTTTCGTAGGGCCGCAACTAGCGCGTAAAGCCAAATTTGAAAGCTTACCCCCGAGGGCTGCCATGGGAGGATAGGAGGTTTGCTTTCAAACAGAATACGTCCTATTAATCGCCGTAAAGTCGATCGGCAGCGGGACCCGTGACCCGTAACCATCTGGTCAACAGTACGCGTTGGTTAAACGCTTAACCTTCAATACGGTGTCTTCTTCAGTTAGTAAATTCAGCTTCAGCCCGCCGTTGGCCACTGTTTGCCGTGTGTCATCAAATCTGTCCACTCATCAGTCCGTTGCTTGCTCGAGCCAAGAACCTGCATCGCCCCGGAACAGTAGTAACGGCCATGCCGGTGCCGGTTCGCTGGACTCGTCAAAGTGAATGGGGGCCTCAATTAAAACGGGGCGATGCTTTCCACTGGCCTTCCGCTGGCCGCTGAGCCAGCAAAGTCGGTACTACTGGCTGCGAGTCGATGTGGGTCTGTTTTGCCTATTTTGCCCGTTGACTGACTGACGGCACCACGTGTGCCGACAACGCGGCCCCTGCTTGCGGCTTCCGGTGGCCTGCCGCGCGATTCGGAAACCAATTAATAGCCCGAAATTAGGAATCAACGCTGCAACTTTCTACTTTAACCGCCGATTTTTTTTTTGTGCGTCATTTTCGCCGTTCGGAACCGCTTTTGGAACCGCCGGCACAACATTCACCAACATCGGAACGCGCGCTGGTTTGGGCGGCAGGGTGTTTAGTTGTGCAAACGGCCGTTTGCTTGGCGGTTTTTGGTGTTTGCAGCTGCACCATCGGACATCGGTGCGGCGAAAGCTACCCGATTCCAGCCATCCATCACCAGGCAACAGTCGATACGTTTCGAAACCGTAATCCGCGGCGGGCGGTCAGAACCTGTGTGGGAATCAGGGATTACAAGCCACCTGTTGCAGAACTGCAAAATGGATAATTGACCCATTCAATTTGCCACAATCTGATGATAATTGGCACAGTTCCTTGTTCCCTTATCAAAACATCTGCGTGGTTCGCTCCTGGCTCCCGCGTTGGGCGTTTTGCGTGAGCCAAATTCAGGAAAATTGGCACTCGCGCCGAACATTCCCCGTACGGTTCGAACTGGGAAGTGGCCGTTGTCGAACAGTTAGAACGCTGTCGGAGCTCGTTTCGCAATATTGAGTACATCTTTTACGAGCCAGTGTGTGTGTTTTTGGGGTGCATAACGCGTACATAAAAACCAGTCTGCACAAAAGTATTGAAAAATGCCGAAGATTCGTAACCCAGCCAAGTTCCTTTCAAGATGCTGCCACATTTCTGTTTAAAAAGTGAAGAAATCAGCCTGGTATAGGCCGTAACTGGAGCAAAACTAAGTCCAAGTGTGATTAGCATGACACAATGCTCACAGCATTCGACCGTGCGATAATTTATGATGAAACAAACGTCACAACTCAAAGGAGCTTCCATCAATTGCGTGGACTTGAAATTTTACACAATAATGGCAAGGTCAGCGATCATGGCGAGACCAATAATCTGTCGAACTTCGCTGTAAACGTACTCATGTTTTGTGCCGTTCTGACCCGATTTACTGGCTATCGTGAGGCACAACGCAAAAAAATCGATGATCGATGATGAGAAAGATTAGGCCAAAAAGTGCGATAGATGCAAGAAGGCAAGATGGCGCCGAAGATACTGTGTAAAATCTTTGAGAAGAAATCTTATTAGTTTTGGCTTCGAAGGCAACATCTTCGTAGTGGACCCCAAAGCCCAGTGCGATGTTGCGTAACTAAACTTATTCCAAAGTATGATATAACCGCTTTGCTTCGACAATCTTTAGGCCGTGAAGTGTTTCGAATTCCTCCACATCCTCAGACGACGAACCTGTCGCCCCCATCGCCGGTCGGTAGTAATTTGGCTAATTGTTGTGATGGATTCCCCTTCTAATGAATAGCAACATTCGCGATGATGAGAAAAAAACACGGCCACCGTCTTATGAACGTTTTCTTTCCCTTTGCCGACCCACCGGATTATCTCGCGTCGGCTGCACGCACCTAGCCCCAAGTTCCTGGCGACCAACCAGCGTCGCCCTCGGAGCGCATCGCCATTCACGAGCTTGTACGATAATCGAATACATAATAAAGCCGATGGCACTCGGTGCAGGCTCCAGACCAGCCTGCGTCCCACCCGGAGCGTCCCCCGTTTATGGAACCCCCACGTGGGCTAATGATCGGCCCCGGATACCAGGCCGGTTGCCGGGCGGCCGTGCGCGTGTTGCGTCTTCCCGGGACTCACGGGTCGGCTGATCGCTGGACTGATCTCCGCCTGCGCTGCGCTTTCCCCACTCATCACCTGTGGGGTCCCGGGTCTCCCGCCTGTCTGAGATACCGCGAAAGTAAAGCAAAAACAAATGGGCACACGCAGCGAGCCATCCCGGTTTCGTAATTGCAATCGCTCCCAATCATCAAACGGCCGACCACGGCCGTAAGTGGTTTTTCCGCCCGGACCGGTCGTCGATTATTTGACAGAACTGTCGGTGTCGGTCGGAAGCGCTGCGCGAGCGGGCCAGCGAGATGCGTTTCGCTGCAGATGGATCATAATTTTTGCCGAAATTGGTCCAGCTGCACAAAAAGGGTACCGGAGTCCATTATTTAGCATTATTCGGAGCGGAATGATCAGCATTAGACAGCTGGTGCTGTGTTTGGCTTCAGGTGTAAGGGTCCGAAACCTCGAAAGAAAATGTCGAAAGCCTGGAGGCCGGTTTATTTTCCGCGTTTTAGGCTCTTCCAGAAAAATATATATCAACACAAATGGCCACTTGTTCGCCCGTGATCTTGAACCTCCCGGGGGGGCAATCTTCACCACGCAGTTCCGGAGGTTCTGCTACCTAATTGAGCTCGAGAACGGGCCGGCGGCAAAGGCAACGCTCGCGAAGTAAACGGTGGCCACCCGATTCAATTCTAATCGTGACCCCTAGCGTGAGCCATTCTCACGGGTTTGTTGGACTGACACGGTCCGACCGATCCGCCTGGCGACCGGCGGCCCGTTCCGGATCGGCGCGCAAGTGAATGCTGAGATTTTTCCGGCCCTCGGGGGGGGGTTGCTGTGAAACGAGCGCGAGCGCAAATATATGGACGAAGCCCTGGCCGGACGGCCATGCACTGCCATGCCATCACTGGAATTAACATTCGAGTGCGCCACGATTAAGATATAGCCGCTACGCCACTGCCCCAAATGCGGTTCCGTGTGCCTTTTCCTTCCTCTTCCTCGCCGGAGTCTTGGCGGAGTTAATTGAACTATAAAACCATGAGAAGGAAGAACCTTGACCGCCGTGTGACGGTCAACCGATGCGAAGCCGGTTGACGGCCAGTTCGGTTCCGTCGGGGCGCTCGTCGATGGGAAGACTCGCCGTACTCGTCGGGGGGAATTTCCCTCGCCCGACCGGCCGACCTGCCTGCCGGCCAGCCGGGATTGCTGTGAACTTTCCCTTCCAGCGTCCCCAGGTTTGGGGCGAGAAGATTTTATTGGCTGAAAGTTTTACACACCTCCCGGCCCGGCACCGGGTGGGCGGTTATTAATCAGCTGGCCCAACGTAATGCCCACTGAGAGTGCGATATTTATTGAGTTCCACCTCTTCGGCAACTGAGAGATTGCTTCGGCAGTGTTTCACTTCCACTTCAACTGCAAGACCGTCGGTGCAATAAAATTACAAGAAAAGTGTCTTTTTGCGTTTTGCTTTCGAGATTGGTGATAAGGAAAACGGTTCCCTTCATCATACGCGGCAAGGCTTATGCTTGCGTGCGAACTTGTGTTAGGCTCTCGCAGAAGATTAGAGTCTTTTCTGGAGGCGGCTGTTATTAGAATACCACATTACGACAGTGCCCAACTTCTGTTAAAGTTTTTCGCTGTTTTCCACAAGTTTTCCCAGACCTCTCGTGTTTGTAAAATCTATGGTTGGTATTTGCAGGCAGTGTCGGAGTTCGTAGGCTCTTGTACACTTGTTGCCTCACTTTTTTATTACTGTAATTGATATACCAAAAATTGGTTTTGTTGGTTACTATGCCTGATTTATTGCCTGAATATACCTGAAAGGATGGTGTTAACGAAGTTGTGTGCCGCCATTTGCCTAAGATCATGCTAAATGAAACAAGTATTTCGTCAGCACTGTCTGCTTTCTCTAATTACTGAGCGTACCATTTCTATTTGATCGTGAGTTTCTTAGTAACGGCTGAATGTAAAGCGGTGATCATCGTTCATTAAGGATTCCTTAATCATAAATCAATTCCGTTAAAGATTCTTAAAAGCATACGCTTGGTTGTGTTCTTTGCTTGGTTTTGCTTGAGTTTTGTTTGTTTGGAAAATTGGACCCCCTCAAACACGTAAATTTCTTTGCTGCAGCAAGACCCCGTAGAACCACAACCGCCATTTGTCTATCAGACATCAGAAAGAAAGTATTTAAGTTAACGGATCCATTATTAAATTGATATCTTAAGAAGATGATGGGTTCCCTATAGCTAGCAGATAACCGCACAATTGAAGTGTTAGAACAAAGCAACTAAACTACAAGTTGGTGGAACGATAATGTCTAACCTGAAAACATCTAACTCGAAGCCTCGGACATGACTCCCCGAAACCTGTTCCTTTCCATCCGTGAGGAGTCACCATTGGCACTCATCACGAAACCCCTGCAGCAAGGTGAAGACCATTCCGGGCATTGCAAAGGATGCACAGCCAAAGTGTCGGTAGCGGGCAACGCAACGCCAGTAGTGTGTAGCATCCAATGTTAGGCCGGTGTCAGGGAGTTATTTTTATTATTTTAATCATATTTACGGGCCGAGAGAAAATGATGTTCCGCGCCGTGGTTGCGCAGCGGCAGCCACACTCATCTTCTCACGAGAGCTGGACAAAAACAGTGCCGCCTCGATTCGAGATTTCGAGAAACAAGTTTCCGAACTGGTCCCGCCGCTGTTGATATAAAGTGTAGATGTTAAAAAAGCCGAAACCGAAAACCGGTAGAGGACGACGCGACGCAGAACGTTTGTGGGCCGATTGGAAGCTGCATATTTCATCGTTTAGATCATTTAGACAGGTTGTGGCCAGGATGTTAGCAGCCAGCCACCACTCGGTTCCCGCAGGCCCTCGTTCGCCGGCTCGAGCGTGGGGCCAATTACTTTTGCAAATTTGTTTCTGATTTTTAATGGCGACGGTGCGAAGGGGGGAAAACGTTTGTCACACTTTCACGACTACGGTGCCATTCCGTCACCGTTCGAGTGCCGTTCACCGGGCGGCCGAGCCGAGCGTTCGATCATTCTTCATTTTTCGGGATCGGCTCAATTACGGTCCCACCGGGGTGGATTTGTATGCAGCTATTCGAGCAACCGGCGAACGAGCCCTGCCAGCAGCCGGTATAAGCCACATTCCATTCTTAGCCAACCTTTAACGCTCCGAGGACACTCCCCTGCCGGTCGCCTCTAATAGGTCTGCTTCGCTGACTAGCAAGACAATGCCGGTACGTCGGAGCTGGCCTTAGAGGTAGCAATTCAAGGATTGCCAAACGGAGTCTGGTGCTTGCCCGGAGTGGAACCGCACTCGGCTCATTCACTTGCCCCATTCAATCATCGAAATTCGAACGCTACATCGAGCCACTACATCGGGGGCATCAGATGAAAAAGTCTACTACCTTAGTCAGTTACGCAATCAGTCCACGATAACGTGGACCAAAACAAAAAAACGTATCGCGCCAGTCCAATTATACGATGCACCTTCGGACGAGACATAAACGACGGTCCGAGACCGAGAGTCGGACCTACGCTGGAGCCAGTTTTCAAGCCGTGGCGTATAATTAGCCCGACGAGCCACAGAAACAGGAATGTTCTGCCCTCGGTGGACGCTGCCGCCACACACAGAAGTGGTAGACCTCCGGCGAAATCTGAACGGCATTCCGCCCGTACGTCTTCGATAGCCGCCGTGGCCCTACAGTGGCCAACGCTACTTGACCCGCTCGAAATGGCCCGAACAGTTAGGCAAGGCGGTGGGGAGAGCCACTGGCAGCCAGAAATTATGTCACCTGTCGCCTTGCTGTAGTTTTCGTCACCGCGATTTTGCCGATTCCGAACCAACCGAAGCGGAGCATTGCTGTCGCCGAGCCGTGAGCTGAATGGCCAAGGAAAACAGATTTTTAATTTCACGCGAAAGTGATGCGTTTAATGTCAAATGCATGTAACTTAAAAAATCTGAGCAAATTTTGTCAAATTCCAAAGAAAATGCGCTGTGTTGAATAAACGTGCTTGGTGAAAAGCTTGAATGATGAAGCTTTCCGGAATTCACCTCAACAACTTTTTCAATGGCCTACCGATTGTTAACGCCTTAAAGTAGGCTATGCAATGCCCCATTTCGCTACTTCGCTCTCATTTTGAATTTTCTTCGCCCCGTGTTCAAAGCCGAACCGAAAAAACGTGTAACTTACACATTGTAACTTACTTAGATTTTAGACATTTACCAACCAGTGTTTCCTTAAGTTGATTATTGTTTTCATTATAAAAAATCCTTAAAAATAAAAATAAAAATTAACTAAACGTAGTCTTGTTTCAATCGGTCTTAGGCAAGACTCAGACTTAGACAAGTTAAAAATAATTTGCAAAGTTAACCAAAGTAATAAACCACAACGTATTTTACCGCCTTTAACTTACGGCCCTTCTTAGTCAATGAACTCGGTTGGTAAATGCTGGGAACGTGTCACCTGAGGCCCTATTGTGGTCATTCACCTCTGCCCAGCAACTCCTATCCCAACCTCCACGAGGTACCGACCGGGATACGAGTAACCGTAGCGGAGATCGGGTAACCAACCCCCGGTGGAAACTATGGTCGTATGCAGACTGGGAAGGGGGAACGTACGTGGCTGTACCCCATGTCAGGGGCGGCGTACAACAGCGTCTGACCCGGAGCGGGCGGCTGAGTCACGAAATGCGGTGCCTCGCCAGCTACAACCAAGACGGCAGCCCCGTCGCGAGGCTAGGTATCGCAGCCCTAGTAAGGCAGCATACTGAATGAACATTACTACGAAAAGTCTAAAAGGAAACGCGGATTGGAATTATCGGATTGGACCTAAGCGAACGAAAAAGGACAACGATTTTTGGAAACTCGGTACCTGGAATGTGAGGACTCTTCTCGAGCCGGCACGCGCGGGTATCCTGGCCAGGGAGCTGCGGAAGATGAATGTGGAGGTTGTTGCTATACAGGAGGTGAGATGGCGGAACGCGGGAGAACGTGAATTTCGGGCGGTGGACCCTATTGCAGGAACTGCATTCAGGTACCACATCTACTACAGTGGCGGCACGAAGGCGGAAAGGGGATGCGGTTTCGTACTTATAGGAAAACAAATGAAACGGGTCATTAGATGGAGGCCGATCAGTGACCGCATATGCGTGTTGAGGATTAAGGGCAAATTCTTCAACTACAGCCTGATAAATGTGTACGCACCGACTAACGACAAACCCGATGAAGAAAAGGAGGAGTTCTATGAGCTCCTCGAAAAGACGTATAAGGGGTGCCCAGGACATGACATCAAAATCGTCATCGGGGATGCAAATGCGCAGGTCGGGCAGGAGGATTTCTTCCGCCCCGTGATTGGTAGGGAAAGTCTCCACCCTACCACAAACGACAACGGCCTGAGGCTGGTAAATTTCGCTGCAGCCAGAGGGATGGCTATCTGTAGCACCTACTTCGCACGTCGGAACATACGGAAGCACACATGGATGCACCCGAGTGGGGAGGCCTGCTCCCAGATCGATCATGTGCTGATCGATGGCCGGCATTTTTCTGACGTAACTGACGTGAGATCCTTTAGAGGACCAAACGTTGACTCGGACCATTATCTTGTGGTAACCAAGATTCGCGCCCGGTTGTCCAACATCCTCAAATCCAGAACAACAAGGAGGATGCAGGTGAACACTCAGCGGCTTGCATCGGGTGAAGTGGCTGCAGAGTACCTGCGGAAGGTGGATGAGCGGATCGAGGTGCAAACTGGAGGAAGCCTGGATGATCAGTGGAGGCATATCCTCAAGACAATCAGCACCACAGCGGGAGAAGTGCTGGGGACAGCTGCGACAACCACGAACAATGAATGGTTTGACGCTGAGTGCCAGCGGGTTACGGATGAGAAGAACCGGGCCAGGGCGCACATGTTAGCCGCGTCTGTTACCCGGCAGACCGTTGGCAGATACCGGGAAGCTAGAGCTGCCGAAAAAAGACTCCATCGCCGGAAGAAACGTCAGCAGTGGGAGCGTGTTCTCGCGGAGGCGGAGGACTGCTTCTCCAGACACGATGCGAGAAGCTTTTACAAGAAGATAAACGGAGTCAGGAACCGAATCGTGTCAGCCCCTGTCATGTGCAATGATAGGGAAGGAAACCTGATTACCGATAGAGCGGAGGTGGCCAGGAGGTGGAAGGAGCATTTCAGGGTGCTATTGAACGGGGAGGGGAACAGCGGGGCCGAAAGGAGCAGTTTGGTGATTGAGAATGATGGTAAAGCTGTGGACCCACCATCCATGGACGAGGTGAAGAAAGCAGTGAAGGAACTGAAAAACTGCAAGGCAGCCGGAAAGGATGGCATCCCAGCCGAACTCTTCAAAGTTGGGAGTGAAAAGCTGCTTTGTGCCTTACACAGGCTCATGCTGAAAGTGTGGACCGATGAAGAACTACCCTCTGACTGGTTGGAGGGTCCCATATGTCCGATCTACAAGAAAGGCCACCGCCTGGACTGCAGCAATTATCGGGGCATAACCCTTCTCAACACCGTTTACAAAGTTCTCTCCCATATCCTGTGCCAGAGACTGAGGCCGCTGCAGGAGACCTTCGTCGGCGATTACCAATGCGGTTTCCGAGCGGGACGCTCCACTACGGACCAAATGTTCACCTTGCGACAGATCCTCGACAAATTTTGAGAATTCAACCTGCAGACCCACCATCTGTTTATAGACTTCAGGGCGGCGTACGATTCAGTTAAGAGGAATGAGTTATGGCAAATCATGCTAGAACACGGCTTCCCAACGAAGCTGATTAGACTGATCCGCGCCACCCTCGACGGTTCCACATCAAGCGTTAGGATTGCCGGTGAGATATCGGACAGTTTCGTGACGTTGGATGGGCTGAAGCAGGGTGACGGGCTGTCGAACCTGTTGTTCAACATCGCACTAGAGGGTGCTGTGCGGCGGGCTGGCGTGCAGAGGAGTGGCACCATCATTACGAAGTCGCACATGCTCCTGGGCTTTGCGGATGATATCGACATCATCGGGATCAACCGTAGAGCTGTGGAGGAGGCCTGTGGAAAATGGTGAGTGGCGCAGACGCATGAATCATGAGGTGTACCAGGTGTACAAGTTGGCAGATATAGTCAAGCAAATAAAACACGGCAGGCTGAAGTGGGCTGGACATGTAGCCAGAATGCCGGAGGAACGACCAGCGAAGACCATATTCAACAGAAACCCCGATAGAGGCCGCCGACTCAGGGGCAGGCCCCGCACTCGTTGGATGTGTGCTGTCGGCGAGGATGCCCGCGAGATAGGTGTTGGGGGTGATTGGAGGACAGCAGCCCAGGACCGAGTGACGTGGCGTCAAATGTTAGACTCGGCATTGGACCAATAGCCGGTCTGTCGCCGAAAAAGTAAGTAAGTAAGTCAATGAACTCGTACCAAGCAATAATCTGCGGGATGTGCCAGGGATCGATTTCGGGGAAATGCTGCCTTGTGTAAAAATAGCTTCCACGTAAGGCAAGTTGTGCCATGGCCCATACCTCTTCACACCATCGCGCACCACATGCAAAGAATATAAAGGGCGATGCAAAATCATAACCCTCACCCGGCCAGATGCAGGCGGAAAGACGACCAACGCGACGCTGAATCCAGCCATGAACAAACGGAACCATAAAAATTCTGGATCAGCATCGTCAGCCACTCTGACACCAACACGACACAAGAAGGATCATAAAAGTATCTTGGTATCGTGACGCGTTTCAGCATCCATTGGTACAGGAACGATCATGTAGAGATCGAGACAACGTCCAGCAACTCAGTTCTGTTCCAGCCTTCAACCGAGACAGACGCGCAACTTTCGTAACCACTAACCCGTTGTATGTGTGTGTTATAAGAAAACGTGTTGAATGTGTTAAAACTGTCTTGTGTATAAACGTTTCTAAAGAAAAGGTTCGTCAACATCAACTCAGCCCTTATAGTGTATATGCAAGCAAGACGCAAAAAGAACAGAACCAATACCGAGAAAGTTATCTCTACGAAGCATGAATTCAAGATAGAACAAATAAAGAAACAAAAGATGCAAGAAGAGGCCGTCGAATAACATTCGTTTACGAGAGGAACCTGCGCACGAGGGCCAAGGTTTCCACTTGAAGCGGCTGTTACGCAACTTTGGCGCGATCGCAAATAGATTGATTGGCGTACGCATTTCGCGCATTCTTCGGAAGCGCGATCGAACGCCGCTACCGATCGTCTGGCCAGTAGCAACTGTCTCGGCCGAACGGCATTCGTATCGTTTCCTAGTTTGGCCGCCATTTTCCGAGAGCCTCCATCGCCGGGGGTGGTTCCGTTGCGTACAGACGTCCAGTATGTTTACACCGTGTTGGCCAGGGGTGCCAAGTTGTTTACGTTGGCTGTTTACTGCTTTTCTCACCTACCCAGCAGGTTGCCTGATTTTCCCGGGTGTTTGGCTGACGCTTCGAGCTGGGACCCGGCCAGAGGTGCAGCGCATCGCCACGCACTGAGCATAGCTTCACCGCTCCGATCGCACCGCACCCATCGATAACGGGAACCGGGCACCGTGTGGCATACCGATAGTCCGAGTCCCCGCCGGCTCCGGCCAACCCATCGGCGGTCCCACCGGTGATCCGAGCCGAGGAGGGAAAAGAGAAAATATTGTAAAATTAATTGGGTTTTCGGGAAAATCATCGCAACCCCAGCCAGCCTGCGTCCCGGTTCCGCGCGGTCCTCCCGGCCGCACCGGCAGACAGCCGGCAGGCGCAGTGATTAATGTTGCGCTGACGTGGGGCTCGATAACCGAAATTCGAATTTGTTTTTCCATCAACCGCTTTTCTTTCGGTTAGTTTTGCGTTTCGTTCACGTCTGCGTTGCGCCCAGCTCTGGTGGTCATTTTGTTTTTGTTTTCATTTTTCTGTTTCACAGTTCCTCCCTCCATCCTCATCCATCAATTAGCAGTTTCTGCGCGCACCGGAATTATCCCATTTACTGGCTGACTTCATCCGCATGGTCCATAAACCGTGCGCGATGGGTTGAGTGACTTTTTTAGCAATGGTGAAGAAAGTTAAAAACATGACCAGACTGCCGGACCAGAATGGCATCGTTATTTTGCACGGATCAACGATTACGACAAGAACAATAAAGACGGCAGCTTTCTCTCGTCACAGATGGAAGTAAGCCATTTTCTAGACAATACTGGCAAATAATTGTACCACATGAACGTGCAAATTGTGTACTAAACGAACCAATCAGGATAGTCTTTAGTCGTTAGTCTGCGAAGATGCATAAGTGCATCGCATTAGAGAACGATTAAAAAAAACATAAAACAAACAAACATACAAACATAAAATAACAAATACAAACATAAAATTATTTGAGACTATTGTGTTCGATTCTTATTGGATCGGTTGGGGGGGTACTGATTTTGCTTCAGTCAATTCCACAACTCAGATTTTAAAAACATCCCAATGGTAACGATATGTTTAAAGTTATGAAAATAAATTATAAAATATCTCATGAGACAAGAATTGCTTCACAAAAGCAAAATTCACTGTACAAACGCTGGAGGTTAGTTTTTCCTAGAATGTATGACAGAACGCAGTAGCGATCATTTAGACTCTGCCTCACATCATTTAGCACGCTAAATTTTGACAGTGACCATGAGAATGACAGTGACGTGTAAAAATCTGTGTTACCACACCATCGTAGATACAGGTTCAATTTTGCCAAATGAGGAGCGCTTGTTGAAATGGTAATATTTCTAGGTATAATTTGAGTATTTTATGAACTAAGCCGACAACCCTATAAGTTAGCAATAATAAGGAAGACCAATATTTTCTGTGAAATCCCATCAATGTTGTATTTGGATGAAATTAGCAAATAATGCATGAAACAAAAGTTGATTATATTAGAAAGAAACTCAATAAACGCCCATTTCGTGACAAGTAATTAGCTCATTTAAAGATGGCACATGAGATATGGTTCAATAAATGATAAAATGAGGTGTGTTACTTATACAGATGATCTGTTTTCGATACGCCACTGGGACACACCCAGACATTGGGAGCCCTAATTACGCTCCTGTAAACATTACTCTCGTAAGTACCGTTCCGCAGTCGTTATCGACATCGGGCAGCCACCGAGTCATGTCGCAGGCAGGCAACGCCGGGTTGGCAGCCGCTCCCCCACCGAAAAGTCCCGGAAGCGCGGAACGGAACGAAGTGTGGTAATTGCGATTGTTCTAACGAGCCAAACTTCTCGCTGGTCGGCTGCTGCTGCTTGACCAGAGTACCGTTCGGCGTAGTGGTACTCGCTCGCCCCACGTTCTGCCCGTGGCTTATCGGTTCCTGGCGGTGGCCACGAGAGGGGATCCCGCATTTTCGCGTACGCGAGCGGGATATCTGATGTAACAGTACCACCACCACCATCGCACCACGGATCGCCCAGGATCGCCCGGTAATCGGCCACCGGGCGATCTGGCCGGCCATGAAGTCATGAAGCGGAATCGAGTGAGTGCGCACGGCAAGTCATTAGACGCATTTATCGTTTCCGATTGGCAGGCCGCACAGCCCGTTCGAATTACAATTTGGCCACCCTCATACATATTCGGCGAGAGCCCAAAAGTCGCGCCGTGCCAACGGCCACTAATTGCGAGGATAACGAACGGCCGCCCGGACGAGAACTGCGAACGGCTGGAGATTGACGGGGGGGTTCTCCCAATTAACGCGAGGGACTCAAGAACTGCGCAAGGTGCGTTGTGATGCTTTGGCTTTGTTTCACTGACCGGTGACGCGCGAACTCCTCGAACGGCACGGCCGGCCAGACCCGCAAAATGATGCAATACATTATTTTATGGCCCGATCCTCTAAGCACTTTGACCGCGGCCGAACCGATCGTTTGTCAACCCCTGCGCAAGGTGGCCGCTCGCGTGAAATGATGTTTTCCTGCCACAAAGGCGCGGATCAGCGGTCGTTGCCGTTCCATTTCGGGGCTTTCGTGGCGTTATGTGACCGGCGGGGCGTCGGCCCGAGAAGGCGCGCGATGCGTGCGATGTTGGGGTTGGGCGATCGAAACCGAAACCCCCGGGGGGGGGGGGGGCCTGTGATGGGCTGGGCGTTGCATAATGCCGAAATCACTGCATGCGAAATATGTCAAGGTCCAAAGGACAGCTGGGCTGCCCAGTAGCCAACCCGGCGAGTATTCCGCATTCCGCACCGCATTCGGTTGCGTGCCGGTTCCGCCCCGAGCGCCGCACTAAGCGACCCGAAAGCATACCGAAAGACTTCACGCCAGCGGCAGGGTCGCTTCACAAGCGACGAACCCCGTTTACGTTTCTTTTTTTTTTGGGCCCGTTGAATGTTTTTGTGTTGGTCGTGCCGTGGTGTGAGGAATGTCGTGAAAATGGAATTGCGGACACGACAAGACGACGGCAACGACGGAAGTCGTTGTGGGTTCGATTGCGTGTAGTGCGAACATGCGGCAAAGGTACTGGGCCGCCACTACGACTTCGACGCGGTGCAGCGTTATGCACTGCGAAAGAAAGCGATTAGGCGAGCCCGGCGATGAGGTCCCCCAACACCGGTTTGCATTTCGAACGACATTTCGTTGATTAGTTTACTCATCGGCACAGGGACCCACTCGTCCGGTGTAAGTGATAGCCTATGGGCTGGTAATTGATGATCTCCGGCGAGCGAGCGAGCCCGGCCCGGCCAGACCAACGTGATTGATAATTGGTCTGCTCAACGAGCAAACAGCTCCAGTTCGCTGCCGGGCCAAGGATCGGGCAGATCTTCCGGTTGGCCCACGGGTCACGCGTTGAGCGATCGGCCACTGTGGCCGCCCTGTAATTGCCACCGGCCAGCCATCCATTTGGGGAGCGCATTTTCTCCCCCGCCGGCTGGCGAGCAGCAAGGTTGCGGGCGCCGTAATCGAATTGATTACATTTGTGAAGTAAAGCAGGTCAGCTGGCACAGGCCCGGTCCGGATGGGGCAGGTAGCAGCGAATTAGCAGCCGTCGGCGGGCGCCATTTCCAAGCGCTTCCCAATTTAAGTCGGCTCTCGCTCGTGGCGCCGAATTTGCTTAGCGCACAGATTTCTTCGCGCGAGAAATCCGCGGGAGGTTCCGTCGCTCACAGAGCGCGCTTACGTCAAGTTCGCTTCTCACCTCACTCACTCGGCTCGGCCTCACTCGGGTGGAAGCTTTTCTCGCGCCGGCTCAAGCATGCGCCCGCCGCGGTTGCGTCAGTCTTCGTCGAACCCGTGCCGCGATCGGAGCCCCATCGGGACCGGTTCGAGTTGAAGGTGGTAGCGTTACGCGAGTTGCCCGCCACAGTGCCGCTACGCTGCTGCCTGCGTGGCGTCCAAGAGCGCCAGGTCTGTTTTCTAGGCGCGCAAATCAGGCTCGACTGTTTATCGCCGCCGATCGTCCGTCATTTGCATCCGCTCCGATAGTGGTCCGCTAGGGCTAGGGTGGTGCAACGTCCTGGTCAGGGCGTAGTGACGAAAGTGTATGTGTATGTGTGCGCGCGCGTGCGAGTGTGTAATCATCGAGAGAGTGCGTGTCCAGCCCGGCGGACATTGACACTCGACACGTCTGGTGAGCTTGTTTTGATCCGGCCTGCGTCAGGTTTTTTTTCCTTTCGTAAACAATAAACGTCACACTTGGCGCGACACACGCTCCGGCCGCCCGTCCGCCACCGTGTCCGGCACCATTGTTCGGGACCATTCCGGGTGACTTGTGTGCCGGCAAGCGAAAGGAACCCGGCTTCATCAACAAACCACTGTGTCACCTGAAGATCGAAGCAACACCATCGGGCCATTGGTTTCGGTGTTCGTCTGGCGGTGGCGTAAAAGCACCGTGTTTTGTGTTTTCTTTAGAAAGACAAAGGTAAGCGCGTGCTTTGTATTATTATTGTCTTTTATTAGCGTCACCCACTTAGCGGAAAGTAGAGAAATCTGTCAGCCAGCCAAACCCGTTTGGCAATAGCTACTGATCGACTCCCCATTGTTCGGGCACGATCTGTTTATGGAACTTACCTCGGTGCGATCCCTCGGAGGCTTACGATCCCGAAACGACATTCTGATCACGCTGATCGCTGGCCACAGAATGGACCTCCACCGCGCGGTGGGTTCTATAAAACTTTTTATGGCACCAATTTCGTCGAAAGTTTCTCTCCCAATCAATCTGCGGGCCACTTTATCCCAACTGCTTCTCTGTTGCTGCTCGGTTCCGCTGGCAACGCGGCCGATCCGATCGCCGGATTGTCTCATTGAATTGCAGATCGTGCGGACGCCCCGGTACGGTCCGTAAACACCGGGTATCGGCCTGTTTCCCAGCCAGGGACCAGAAGTCGGTAGTCAGGATTTTCGCTTTCGTTTCTCGTGTTACGATCTGATTGCGCTCCAGGACAGCCAGACCAGGACGGGCGGGCGCTCGTTTGCCTATCGACTCATCGCACACCGGAGGGGATTTTCGCGGCTTTTGCTGCTTCGCCGGATCCGGAAACGCCCAGCACACTCGGGGCGCACCGTTTGCGTGAAAAACCGCGGACTCCAGCGGGCTGGGGAGAGAGCTTACTGGCCGGCCCGGGTTTCACTGCGGCTCGTGCGCATAGGTTCTGCTCTGGAAGTTGTTGCAACCGACGCAGGTGCGAGCCGGGTCCAAACGCCCAAACTAAACTACCACAACCAATTACCGCTAACGAAACAGCGAATTTTGGTCGGTTTCAATCTGCCCGGCCAGGCCTTTTCACTGGAGCGCGGGTTGCAACCGTCAAACTGTTCGAACAAACTGACAGCTGAAACCGATCCAGACCGGAGTCTCGCTGTCCGGTCCGCCGGTCCAGGTTGGCCGCGCGAAAGGCTGCTTTCACGAACTCGAGGCACGACTCGCGCAGCCAGCCGCAATCCCGTGGCAGGCGAGCGCGAGACGGTCGGCAATTAGTCACAGCCGTTTCCGAAACATTAAAGAGCGCAACATGAACATGGTCTGGAGCGCTGGAACACACAGCCACACGCACTAATAGAAAAGTGTTTCATTAGGAAAGTGTCGAAATTCTGGCCTCGGATACCCAACAGCGGGGAGGCAGCAGCATAACCGGAAACGATCGGTTCCGCTTGTCGACGGAGAAAAATGGTTGCAAAAAAAGGAAATTTCGGGTGGCTTGGTTTTAAATTTATTGATGTGTATTTTCTTCCCATCCAGGGCTCGGCCCACTCTCGGTAGTGTCACCGCGACCAAACGGTGTTTGTTTTTTTTTGTTTTGAGGGTACGAATATTTCCCCGTTCACTACAAGCAATCGGTAGGGCCTACGACCAGAAATTAGTGCCAAACGAATTGTTTTCGCACAAAATGGTGGATCAACTGGCCGCCAAATGGAACCCCCGGGTCGGCGTCGAATAATTGTGCGCCTCGTGTGGCAAATATATCGCACTTTCCTTCGCCAGCTCGGCCGATTGTCCATGTCGCAGCTGAGTGCTATGTTCGAAAGCCTTCTGTCCGGCCCTGGGTGTGAAACCGATCCGGAACCGATCTTGCCCCGTGACCTCGGTGATCTCAAGAGCACCACCAATGATCTCACCCGGAACGGAACGAAAGGTGCTCGACTGCACCTTTTCTCTCCGCTCCATTCGTCGATCGATCCATTAACGTAGCCCAGCGTGCACACGGTTGGCTCCGAATCGGTCAGAATGGGCCTTTCTGGCCCATGTTGGCCCCACCACGCGGCACAACAGGAAACCCGATAAATTAGCTGAAGAAGCCTTTACAGACGCCCGCCTGTCCGGCTTTTGTTTTGTGGGGCAGCGATCTCCGAAGGTGGCAGAAGGCCCAACCGATCCATCGATCGGATGGTGTGAAAGATCTACAGCGGAAAAAAATGGTTCTATACCGCTAGCGGAGGCCGGCCCAGTTTTTTTTTTTTTTTTTTAATCTTAGAGGAACGGACCGGGCCGTATTTATGCCGGCCCAGTTGATGGTAATCGATTTCCCAACAACAATAGACGGAGCAGGCGCTAAAAACATAAGATTCATTACCCCTTTGGTGCTGCTGGCCACTGGGGCCAAAGTGTCGATAGCCTAACTGTTGTTGTTCCCCCGAGCCACCGCCGCTACCGCCAACAAAAAGCAATGGAGAAGCACGGAGCCGTGGTTGAGAAATGAGATTGATCGAGAATGATCGTGAAAAATCGTTTTCTTTTCGCGAAGCTGCCCTGGCTGGCTGGGAACTTTGGGTGTTCTCTTTTCCTTGCCATAGAACATCGGGCATTCGTGAGAGTTAATGATCAGCACTAGCGGCTCGAAGGTGTGAGCAAAACAATCGAAATTTCTGAGCCACTAATATCTCTATTTTTGCGGTACGCAACTTTAAAGTTGACCTCAATATTTGCTTTCGGCGATTATTTAGGTTTGGCTGTTCCCGCCCTAGAGAAACGGCAGTGCAGTTTTTGTAGCAAGAATATTACTGCTCTCAGCAATCTGAGTTCTTAAGCAAACGAATAGGAGTAATCCTAAAGTACAAGCCAGAATACAAAAGAGTATACGATTGATGTATCAAAACTTTCCATCTCAGTGTCTATTTGAGATCGATGGCAAGCATCGGTTGTGTGGACAAGTTGTAAGTACTCTCTTCAAACACCTCTTGAAGTCTACTCAGCTGTAAAAAGTAGAGCTTCAGAGTTCAACAATAGAGTTCAGAGACGAGTGTCGAGTTTACGATGGATTACTCTCTTCCAATCTCACCCTATGCGTCCTACAACCTTATTTACCACCATTTCTTGCTAAAGAACTTCGGATAATTTGTAAATTGTTCTGTATTGATCAACGTTTTACGGAGACGCAAGGATGAGCGATCTACTTACATGCTTTAATTTGGAGAACTCTTTAGTTCAATAAAAAAGATAGTTAACTAAATCTAATGGCTGAGTTCTATAAAAAGGTTCCTTTTATCACGCCGTTGTTTTGAATAAACTTGAAGCAAACAAATGGGCGTCGCTTTTTTACCATCAACCCCACGGCTCACAACAAAACAACAGACCTCCTCCGTGCAGATTGAAACATACGTTCACGTCAGCTGCAGAAAAGGGGCCGAAAAGCTTCGTGGTCGGTTGCATCAACCGGAGCCGCTCTGCCTTTTCCCGCCTCCGGCCCAGGGCTTGGCCTGTTAATGAAGCGCAAGTTTGCACATTTTACGATCGCACCGCACAGATTCGGCCCATTAAGCCCCTATTTACACGATTAACGGCACGGAGCGACTTTGCTTGCGCTTGACGAACGAAGACGCGGGCACGGAAATTGCATTTCCGTTCGCTGTCGGCATCGGGCCGAGCATTGTTTTGTTGAACGATGTTTCGGTTTTTCTAACCTGTTATCGATTCTGGAGGATGTCTAACAGATGTTCACTGGCCCAAGCGGGTGTTTTCCGGAAAGTGGTGCGTCAGCGGGGATCCATTCCGACATATGCTTCTCTGTTGCCGTGCAGCTCGAAGATAGTCAACGGGGTGATCATTCGTGATCATCAACATATGCGGGTGCCAACGATCATCACCGAGTGCCGATGGGCTCATAATCTCTTTCTACCCCAAAAACCGTTTGGACACTGCATATAAAATACACAATTTCACATTTCACCCTTTGCGTTATTTGTTTATTCTTCCAATTCTAGAACCAAGAATAAAGCTGTCCATAAAGCTGGTCTTAAAAAAAATGAATCACGCAAACAACGCATAAAATCCAAAAAATATTTTTTATTGACAGTTTGGGCAGTTCGAAGGAACTCATGATGCACCTCATCACGACAGTCAAAGAAAACTGTTTCCCATTTGCTTTTGTGTCATAGTATCATATCCGGTTTGTAAGCGAGGCGATATAGAAACCCTTTACTTTCACGCGCTGGTCATTAGTCAGCAGAGTTGCAGTCGAAAGAGTGATTCGATTGCTTGTACTTCGCTTGACAGATACATCGAGCTTTGTTCCCCGGAAAAAGCCATTTTCCGGTTTCGCGGCACGCAGCACACGAAAGCAAACTTACATCACCGTGATCCGTACTAAGTGTGAACGATCATTTTGTTGATAGGCCTACCTTTCATTTATCAACCCTTGATACCGATCGCACTCGATTACCGCACTTCGGTCCGCATGACCATCAATCATACGCGTCCCGCCAAAAAGCCGGTGACAGTGTGACGCATTAGAGAGGCACCGGACTGCGCAACTCATTTCGCCCCGAGCATCTTCAGGTCGTTAGAGGATGCGGCACCGGTCAAGAAGTTAATGAAAACACTGACGCATAAAACAAAGCTTATGATGTGCCGTACGGAACAATCTGTAGCGACGGTCGTGGAGCACAGAAGCACAGTTACGCTCAGCAGGATGCACCTCTAATGCCATCCGTTCGCCGGATATCTGTACCACAAAATGGAGAGCAATTTGGCAAGTTTCACCCCTCGGGAGTTTGTACAGTTAGCCCATACATAATTCACATATTATCGCGCCAATTGTTGGGGGGGTTGGTTTTAAATGGACCAACTCGTGTGCGAAAAGTTGCGCAATCGCAGTACCGTTTTCCGGGAGTTTTACACTCAAAAATATTGGTTTGATAATTTTGATTAATGACATCCAAATCGTTTACGAAGCTCTACAGGGAGCCCCTAATGATTGCCAACAACCGGTCAACGACGCGCGGCACTATCCGAACCATTTTCGCAACCAAGCGTAGCCACATGGAATTAAAGCATTCCTTTCAGGCATAACGACTTTAATGAGCTTCCTAACTCGCCCAGAACCGAGCCGAAGCATTTATTTTATTCGCTTTCAACAGTGCGGGTTCGTCGCCTGATTATGGCGTATTGAAGTCTTTTGAACGGGAACGGGCCGGATGGTAAACGGTGATGATTGCGCAGCGATAGTTTGATCGTTAGGATCGGACGATGCAAAACAACACTGCTATTGGTATCGAACACCTATTGTTACTGCTAGCGGTAATTTCTAAATAGGTTAGGGCCGTTGGGAAAATGCCCAAACTTCTAAATGGTGCCGTTTCCTGTGCCTCTTCGGCGATGGGCGGCGATCATTATGCAAATATGGAGATCTTGCCTCGGACTTCAGGTGGGCAACCCGAAAAATGGAGGGCAGCCCTTGTGCCACTTTGCTCCTGGGGCTCGTCGAAAAAAAAAACGCTGGTTGGGAGAGGCATCTTAATCCGAACCCCGTAGGGATCCCCCTCCCGGGGGTGATCATAAAGTGATTTAAAAACTGATCAAGTACAATCGATTGAAGCAGGGGGCTCGTGAAGTGCGGAATGTGCCGTGGTACCCAAAAAAAAATGATGTTAGCATGCTGGCGAACAAATTGGAACACGCGCAAGTACCTGCCGATGGGAATCGAACGCCTTTCTCCCACCGACACCGACACACATGTTCTGCGCGCGTCCGGGCGGCGAAGAGGCTTGAATGGAACGTCTTGGAAAGGCCATTTTACGTCGGCTTCCCCCGAACGGGGGGGTGCCAAACAATCACGGCCATCGATTGGGCTGAACATCTTAACCGACCGACGTTCCGGGTGCCGTTTTCGGCGAGTTATTAGAAGAGCGGTTTTCTGGCTTTTTGCAACGTTTTTTTTTTCTTTAAGTTGAGTGCCGATCCGCGGGAAGCACGCCTCGGAAGTAGGCCAAGCGATTTATTTACCAGACGCTGGCGCCCCCGGGGGCCAGACCGTGCGATGTTATTGGGCGATGATTGGCCATCGCCGGGTTCGGCTTGCTGCTGATGAAGATGTTCTCCCGGTCGAGGCGCACAATTTAATCTCACCGAAGTTTCGAAGTCGAAATGATCTATCTTCCAGCCAAGGGTCTACCACCTTCCCAGTGCGCCGGAACCTTTCCAAAACTGGTACGAATTACGAAACAGCGAATCAAAACAGTTTCCGTTCGTCACTACGCACGTTTCGACTTCCTGATAAAGCTCGGCTCGGAGCGCTTTAATCAAATTTCTTTCACCTACTTCCCGGTACTATTGTCGGCTCACTGTCCATGTGTATGTGTATGCGTACGTGTGGCCGAACATATGCTGCGTAAACTAGTTATGATGTGCCTTTTTTGCATGATAATGGAGAGCAAAGCTTTGTGCGTAAGGCCGAGCGGCCGTACGCTAATATGCGGGAGCCGAAGTAAGTTCGACGGCGTGCCACCCGAAATTACAGCCTCGCCGTAGATTTTCTACTTCTTCGAGGTGGGAAAGCGTGCCATTCAGCCATCTCTCAGTTTAATGCATGTTGATTTTATGGCAGAATTCGTATGTGGTACGAATTTGTGGTAAAATCAACATTCAAATCAACTAATTGACGACCTAAGTATAGGCGTAATCAGAGACAGCAAACCTTTGCTACGTAATAAATTGGTCAAAGTCCACCATCGGTGTGGGACATTGGTCGAACCATCGATCCACCGCACTGCATTCCATAGCGTGGAAGGTTATAAGTAAGCGAAAGCCCGAGAAAGCCGCCCGGAGCGTCCAAAGGCGCAGACATCGACTGGGAACGTTATCTGTACTTCCGTCGGTGTGTTATACAGAGTGTTTCATTAACGATGCATGATTTCATTTGGTTATAAAAAAACGGCTGAATATTTTTTAATGGTTGACCATTTATTCGAAAGGTTAATTCCTTCCATTTTTTTGTGAAAAACAATTTTGCTAAAATGTTTACTACGATTGGCTTGGCAGTAGCTCATTCGGTCGACCTATTTTTGAGTACATTTTCGATTATATCTGCTCCTATTACGGCAATAGCAAACATGAATTTAGCTCTAGAGGTTGTCAATAGGTGCTGGTTTGTTCGCAAAACATAAATATCGATTGTGGCTGTCGCTTTATGTCGGCACGTCCACCAAATGTCGTCAAAGTTCTCAGCTTCAATTTCGCCGAAAAACCAACCAGCCAAAATCCGCACCAACCAGTCACTCTTTTTGGATGCATTGGATTCTGTTGCACGATATGTGGGTTTTACGAACCACAATACTGATTATTAACATAGGCACCGGGGAGGAAATGAGCTTCAAGGAAATGAGCTTTTGCCGAATCATTTGACGACTCACCATGATCTCTACCTCTACTTTGGAAATAATTTTTTTATATTTCTCAATTTTCTGTGACCAACATTGTATTTTATGCATAAAATTAAGGAATCAACCTTTCAAATAAAAGTTCAAGCATCGAACAATATTCAGCCGTTTTTGTTTTATAACCAAATGCAATCATGCATCGTTAATGAAACACCCTGTGCTATAACCAAAAGCAAACGGGAAACAGTTTTCTTTCGACTATCGTGGTGCATCGTGAATACCTTAATATCAACGAAGAGTATTTTTTGAATATTGTTGTGTAACCCCCCGTATAATCTTGGTTCTTGCATCACGAGGAATTTCTGTGATCAATTCATGAAGAACTTTTAGAACCGCCTCGAAACGTGGTACGATACGATACGATACTTTTACGATGTATGGACAACGATGTACTGCATAGAGTACTGATTATTTTAAAGGCACCATTGATTTAGAAGAATAAACAAATATTTTTTAATTATAAGACTGCGACTGCAACCGGGACTATTGTTGAAATCTTTGACGGCAGTGTTCTGCTGTTCAACAGGCTCTGGACTTATTGACCCATACGGTGAAACCCCATGGATCTATTAATGATTCAAATAACTTGACGATCACTAATTGAATTTCTCCTATGGCGTGACCGCAGTTGTTTGGGGCCAAAATTCGAACTGCCAAATCCGCGCCATCAGCGAGACCCATTAGACCCTGCCGCCGCCGACGCCCATCTGTCGGCCGCGCACAGGTCGACGACGCGCAGAGCAAGGAAACGCAGCAAAATGGAAAGATACCATCAGAGCTGCTGCTGCTATCGTGCCGTGCCGTCGGTAATTACGTGGCTGCCCCGCAGGGGTTCGTGATAATCGGATATTTGCTAAATTTTCAACGGATTTGTCGGCGAAATGCAACCCTCTCTGGGGTGGTTGTGCATGCGTATGTGTCTGTGGTCCAACGGATAATTTTGTTTTCCTTTGTTTACGGGACAGCTTCCTCAGATTGGCTTCCTTGAGATGGGTCTCACCGCAGTTTATCGCATTTGCATGCGTGTATGGCCACGCGGATCGGATTTGCTTACCGTGCCTGCCGCCTGTTAATGGCTAATGGCGGCTCGGGTTAATCCGTATCCGAAACTGATACGCCAGATGGATGAAGACGAAGAACGCTGATCTAGAAAGTCTTCCAATAGCATTGAAAACCTGTGCTAAACCTGCCAGCCAGCCAGTGCCAGTGCGGGGACGCTCCTAATCTGAAAACTCATCAGCCGATCCTTCCATGCGTGCACTTCAAGAGAGGGCCCGCCACCGGTGCCTGCCTTTGCCTAGCATGAGTTATGGAGCGGCTATTAATCTTTGTCTTAGCCCTGCAACCCCCCACCGGGCTGATCCGTCACCGTATCTCCCTTTCTTGCATTGGATTTGTTTTTGTACTTCCCATCCACCGGAATGCACCTTTCTACGGGTGCACCGTGCAGCAGGCAAGTGGAACAATGGGAGCCGCGAAGCCGATTTCCCTGAAATTATGCAGCCACCCATTAGCATCCGAGCTCGGCACCGGGCGTCGTTGGCCGACCGGTCCAACGATTAGGCATTGATGCATTGTCTTTCACCGCTGCCCTGTTCTCTCACTTGCGATTTCCTACCGGGGGCCGGTGTTACTTCCGACACTTCCCCCCCGAACGCCGCCGCTCCCGATGGCGAAGGATTCTCTTTTTCCCACCTCGGCCATTATTTTCCCTGTGGGCATGAAAATGGTGTCAATCGAATGGTGGCCGCGAAAAGAGAAAATGCTGCTGCGTCTGCTGCGGGCCCGGTTGCAGCATCGAGATCGAGGGCCCAACCGGACGACTCCACAAAGGGGCCTTGACGTCATCAGCACGCGAGCGCGACCCTTCGTAACGTGTTGACCAGCGCGACGTAAGCGTTCGGAGCGTTCCGTTAGATCGAGTCATCTTCGCTCGATTGTGGTCGGAACACGCCGGGAACACACTGGACGGGCACCATCCGGGACGGACCGCTGGGCTTATCCCGGTTTCCGCGCTTTTTTTGGGACAAAACGGTGCCTTCAAGTGCCAGCGGTGAACCTGTTTGCTTGTCGCCGGGTCGCATGAACCAGG
Organism: Anopheles bellator; assembly: GCF_943735745.2. Classification (NCBI taxonomy): domain Eukaryota; kingdom Metazoa; phylum Arthropoda; class Insecta; order Diptera; family Culicidae; genus Anopheles; species Anopheles bellator. Next base: position 37,633,540 of record NC_071286.1, read on the forward strand.
AGCATCCTCCGCTGGATGCCGGAATCCTGTTCCCAAGTGCCCAAGTGTCGCGGGGCTGGACTTTATGACAGTCGCCCGAGCCAGAGCCTGTTGCGCGTTAAAATTAGTTCAATCGGTCAACGAGTTGTTTATTAGATCATAGGGGCGCGAGTTGCGCGTGGCACGTGGAGCCGGGGGAATCGGGTTTGGCTGGCCCGGGATGACTTCTGGAAATGTAATACTCGACCGGTACTTGCTTGCGAACCGGAACCGTGGAGGGCTGCTGCCTGCTTACGCAAGTCCGAACGATACGAAGCGTGGGCACGTAATCAGCCATCAAACTGTGCTTGAACTTTTGTATTTTTTTCACCGTTTGTTGTTTTGTCACCACTGACGGCCGTTATGTTAATGACGATTTCTTCGTATCGAAGGTTTGAAGTTTCCGAGAAATTCCGAGCAACCGAGCTTTCTTCGTCGTGCCGTGGCCGGTTTGAGGATTACTTTTGGTCGATAAAATTGCTTATCTCGAAATGTAAGCTCCGGGTTGTCCCTGCCTTGTTTTTAAGACTTTAAATGTGCTTTGTTCAGCGTGAGAGGTGTTTCCAAGAGTGATACATTATTTCACTCGGAAAGTATTTATATCTTATCGTTCATCGTTATTTTGTCACGTTTCAAACGATTACTTGCAAATGTCGCACACTTTTGCGAGAGATTTTGACAATACTTTTGCAAAAATCCGAGTTCATAACGAGTTCCATGAACACTTCATTGACGTCAACCTTAAGCCTAAACATCCAAAAAAAGGCACTGCCGAAGAACATGTTTACAGCTTCATTCACTTCTCTTTTCAACATTTGACCATTCTGTAGAATCTTGTTTTGCATTATTTTCCATTAATGTTTGTCCATTAATTAAGGTAATATAGTATCGACTAAATGGTGGTTTTGTTCTCAAACTATTCCTTTCGTTTTCACGAACATAATTTCATATGACGGCCATGTCGATATCTCGGATCCTCAATGCTAAGTTAAGTAAACTCGATAACCTGTTCAGAAAGGCAAAAGCTTAATATAAGATTGTTTTATTGTTGTAATTATTATTTATTTCATTCATAAGACTCATGAAAGACTGATAAAATAATACTTTAGAATTCAACTTGCTATCGAATCTAAAACTTATCTGAAACTACCCAAATTATCATCGCAAACACAGGTTGTCGTGCTTATTAGGGGGTTAATTTTTAGGCCACTGTTAGGGGCTTCCAACAAGACCCTACTACAGTCTCCTTATTTCGAACTCCCAAGCGGTCGTTTGGCGTTACAACCGAGGTCCTATCTTTACATATGTTAAAAACGAACTGATTATTCGAAGAAAAAATGTTGAGCTAGTCCATTCGGACATGATTTCGGAAAAAGTATAATTATATGCCACTTAGTCAGTGTTCATGCCGTCATAGTCAGTGTTTAAATAACTGATCGGTAAGTTGGTTACCGACTCTTATTTTCGTCTCCTCAGTTGCGATTAGAGTTGTGTTGTGTTGTAACTTGTCAATCAGGCTAGGTCTCCCGTTAACACTGTGTGTATAAAGTAATAAACAAATAACAAAATCATATCCCGAACGCACCTCGAATGTACATAGAATTGATAGCAGTAGTTAAAGTAGCGTTGGACATGGTTCTGTTTTGAGTGTTGTCCAGTCGCAGTTTGAATTCTACATTGTCCTGGCTATTTTGATACCAAAATACGCCAGAAGGTATGCAACTGGAAATTCAACGCACTGATGCACCCCTAATATTTGTTGGAAATAAATATGCCGCAAAGGTTTAATAAAAGTGCCGGCAAAGAAAGCTACACGAGGGTGTCGAGGTTATTTGTCCCATACAACTCAAATCGTTTGTCCCTTCTTCCAAACCGATTGTGAAATTGCTCTACTTTCACGAAATTGAAGCACATTTTAAAATTGGGATTGGATACGCATATTCGATGAGCAAACATTAGTGTTAATTGCTGCAAAATGCAAAACTAATGCAAAGTTTCGGCAATGGAATAAATCTCCGCCGCAACGCAAGATGTTGTTATCGATGCTGAGTGCGGGCGAATCAGAGCATTGTAGTGCAAATGACAGGCGATCTAAACGGTGTCCGGGACCGTCAACAACAACAAACAGCCTGAACCATGTCAGAGCGTCAGTTAAACAATCCTGCGTGACCACCGAGACGTTGCGCAACTCGCTATCGCGGTCGACCGGAGCGCGTCGTCGTGAGCCTTTCCAACCGGCCACGGGCCAGGTTGCACCACCCGTTGCATCCGTGTTTGGACGCGCTCCACGGAACCGTGTGTGGGGCGGCGTGTTGCCACACAGCCACCCTTCTGAGCAAGCCCTTCTGCGAGAGCCCGGCGTGCGCCGAAGAACGCGTCGTACCGTTTGATGCAATCCGCCTCGATTGAGAGGTCCAAGTCGGTCGGCGGCCCTCGACGTTGGTGAATTATGCATGAACCCCAGGTTTGTCCGGTGGCTCCTTCGCTGCACCTGCCGGATTGCGCTTCGACCACTAACCTAGTGGCACTGGGGTTTCGAGCCCTTCTTCCAGGGAGCTTCCCGGGGAAACGTATCGTGCGGAACTTCCCGGCCCCTCGTAATGGAGTGGCACCGTTGGCCAGTGTCGTAAAAAGTTTATGAATAAAGCAGCACCAATTAGTGTGCTGGCCAGAGAACCCCAGAGCCAGGTACCGCTATGGTGTAGTGCTACGAATTTTCCGATATGGTTCGCGAGTCCGGCATCCGGTTCCAGATGGGCGCTGCTGCCGGGCGAAAACCGTTGCCCCCGCCCGGTACAGGCGCAACCCGGGGATCCAGCGGCGCTCCCGCTGTTTTGCCGTGCACCTGACCTTGACCGACGTCGTGACCGTCGATGCGACCAACGGGCTGCGAGTTGAGAGTTGAGCCCAAGGTGGGCCATCCGGTGGCCGGATTCGTCCGGGAAAGCCACACCAAATATTCACCACCATTACGCAAGCACTTTCTTTTCGGCGCTCAGGCCGCCTGTCATCGGTCGGCAGCTCATTTCCTTCACTTTTCCACACGACAGCGTTCCGAGAGGGCCGGCAGGCTTTATTATGCCCGCATCATGGCTCGTGCACCAGTTGTGACTCCGGCCCGGACTCCGGTTACACAAATTTCGTTCGGTCGACGATGAAAGACGTGGAAATCCAAATTTGGGCGCCACCTTACCGGGGTTTTGTAATACCCCGTAAGCCGGACCCGGACCGGGAGGCCGGGTTCCAGCGAGGCGGTGGCAAAGGTAATCTGCCATAAAAATCGAGCCCCAAGCTCGGCCCACGGTCGATTACTGCGATCAGCCCGGGGGCCCAAGAATGGGTGAAAGCAGCGGGCAATCGAGCACAATCGGTGCCTCGTGACGGTTGGCAGGGCTATTGTCTGCCCCAACAGACATCTGCGCTTCTTCGAAGCACTCGATGTCGCTCAAGGAGTCGCGCGCCGATAGAGCTTTCTCCATGTAAGCGCGCGCCCCGTGGACTGTCAACCGGAGCAATGATTATGCGGCGGATGATGTTAACTGCCAGTTACTCCCACGTTAATGTGGATCAACAATGGCCGAAGGTCGGCGGCACAAGAAAGTGGCCACTTTGACTACGGCTTCGACGAGGCTTGCATTCATCGCGCTGATCACCTAGCTGATCGCTAGTGAGAACCACGCAACATGGGGGCACACAGGGCACAATGAGAACACCGATCGAGGAACCGGCGGTCCGGACGATGAATCCGAATCCGCAGGTGTCGGAGTGAAACTTTGGAAACCCATTTTCTTTGCATCGTCTAGCCGAAGACTTTCGTTTTCCTGTGTGTCGTGCGTGGTCCGCAGCTCAGCATCCCGACTCAAACTCAGAGACGACCTACTTTACGGTTCGGTTCTACCGGAATTCTTCGACTCCCGGGATGACGCTCGGAACAGGTTCTCTGTGGCGTTCCTGCGCCCGGTTCGTAAGTGAGCCATCAAAATCTGAACCAGGCTAAAACGGTACTTGAAGGCCCCCCCTCTCGAGACCCCTTGGCGTGGCTTCGACTTCAACTTTGGCGGCCCATAACTATGTGTGTATGTGTGTAAAGTGTGGCCAATTTATGGCCGTTCCGTTCGACACTTGCCCCGACCTGAGCCGGAGTTTGGCTGTTCGTGGGCCAAGTTCAATATTTGAACACGACGTCTGGGAGAAGTAGCAAAGTCCGCGAAACCTTGCCTCACAACTGGCCACTTCTCGATTACTTCCGACTCACGTTTTCTTCACGGCCAGTGCTTGTGTGTGCCATTTCTTCCGGCGGATTCAATTTCCTTTTATTCACATAATTAAACTCCACATTCACATAAATTAAACACTGCACCATCCGCGTGCGTAGCCGCTAACCAACTACCAACACCAATCGTGAGGAACAATTACCCGAAGCCGACGCTATGTAACGATATTAACCTTCTTCTTTCTGCTGTTGCCCATTTCTATCCATTCCAGCAGAGGCCACCAGCATCATCATCTTCATCATCAACAACAGCAGCAGCAGCAACATCGGCGGGGCAGTGATTGGCGTCGGTGAACTTGAAAATCTGGCACCCGCACCGAAGTCCAATCAATCGACGAAGACAAGCTCATAAGTGACTCTCTGTGTGTGTGTGCTTGTACCTGTGTATGTGTGCACGGATCGGCACTCGGCTAGCGGAGTAGCGAAAGAACTAGAAAGCCCTGGCGCAGGTCCCCACTTCGTTCCGGTACCGTGAAGTGTCCGGTGCCTTTGTGTATGCGTGTGTGAAACAGTGGCCGTTTGGGGAATACAAGGGGATCACACTGTGTATAGGTGTGTGTGTGTGTGTGTGTGTGTGTGTGTGTGTGGATGGGGCGGATAGTGCGACCTCATCGCGATCAAGCATTGATTACCGATCGTAGCAAGCGCTTGGCGAGCGGACAGCGCCAACCTAAAATAGGTCGGGCGTTAGTGTCTAATCGCCGGTAGACAACAAATGAAACATAAAAGATCGTGAAAGTGGTACACGGACGTTACAGGGTGGCCCGAAGCCGCCGAAGGGAACCACTTCAACGGGGACGGGGACGCTGATGATACCTTTGTGAGCCACCGTTTTCGGATTACAACGGTTTGATGCAGTCGCTGCAACGATCGGATACGGGAGCACAAGCATGAAGCATCCCGCGGCTAAGTGATACGTTGGGCCACTCATTTCCCATCCCGGTGTTCCAATGACAGCGATGGTGACGTACAATATGGGTAGTTCGCAAAGAATGAGCCGGCCGCGGCGCGGTTCCAGTGTTTCGTCCGGGTTCCGGCTCGTCGACGCGGACCAGCTGGACGCGATGTCCAGCATCAGCCGGAACAGTATCTACAAGCTGAGGATTGATGCCATGTTCGATGACACCAAGTAAGTAACCGTTTTTGCCAGTTTGCTGCCTGATGGACCTTGTCTGATCACATGCCTGTAGTTTTCGGTATCGGTTCGGTATGTAGTTTCGGTAAAATGGATGGCAATGGGTTGCTGCCAAAAGATGTGTCAACCAATTCTATCACATTGCCAACAAACTTCTGTAATCTAATAGCTACCATAAACCAACTGCCTGTTAACACTTTGCCCACCAAAGCGATAAATTACAATTATCATCGGTGGTTGAGTGACACTAATTTGCTACATTATTAGTAAAACATAACGTTAAAGGTTGGAGCTATAATTATTCTTTTAAGAAATATTAATCCACCGAAACTTAATAATGGTACTTGGCTTACCACAAAAAAGATAATGAACAACATCATTGAAGCGCCCATTTTAAATGGAAAGTACAGTGGATTGCGAAAAGAAGTTTGCTTCAAGAACACAAAAGATTTCACGAAATACAAGGATGGACTTTGGCCAATCATTATATAAAACGTGTAAATTAGAGTTTCTCTGTATTTAGGGATCGTTGAAATAGAAAAAAATATTTTAGAACAAGCTAAAACTCATCTACGCGAAAACAAGTTTAGTATCCGCATTGCATACCATTCCTTTGAGACAAATTGTGAGACAATGTTTGTCCTTTCCTTTTGTTATTATTTTGATCCAGGTTGTTTTGATTAGTTTGGCTTATTCTGTTAAACTGAAAATTAAAACTTCAACTACAACTAAACTTCTTTTCGCGCTGCTCAAATTCACCAAAAGCCATAAATGGCCGTACCAGTCTACGAAATTAAACCAAAATGTCATTTAATCGTCAAAATTTTGCTCTTATAACGTCAAACTAACATTCAACGCTTCAAAGGAGTGATTCCAAAAGAAGATATTCTCTTTTATCAAATATTATTCAAATGTTTAGTAGCTACACTTCTTTCTGTAGTTTCCCGTGCTACTTGCTTTTGCTAGGACAATAAACAAGGAACGGGGACAATCGTTACATGTATGTGGACTAAATCTAGGAAATCATTTCTTCTCCCACGATAATAATTTTGCCAACTCGCTCACAAGCAAATAAAAATTTTAAATTTGCGTAAATAATAATGGGAACCAAACGCTCGCACAGGATTTAGCTTTTGGTTCTTCTCTAACCATTGTTATGCAGAGACTCTAACTCCACTAACAGCTTCCCGAGCGCGTTTTTTTCTGTGTAGCAATTAGTCACCATCAATAATCACGAAGCAATGACAATATTTAAGCGTGGCATCTTAAAATTCCCGACCAAAATACGCTTCCGAGAATTAGAACCTGGACGGTTTATTTAAACTACCAAGAACAACACTGAAAGCTGAAAAAGCACCCTCCTCAATAACAATTATTCATCAACGGTCAGTGAAGTACTCAAACTCAAACGATCACCTAAACACTAAAATAATTTGAGACCTAAGTGAACAACTAATAGACAATCCGTATAACTACGCTCGGCCTTGTTTAACAAATACGGAAAGGTGAAAGGAAATTACTTCTAGTTTATCAATACCTTCTAGACTTGCTGTTAGTGCTAATATTTTTCTCAAGTCTAGACTGACAACAAACCGACATTCCAGTCATATTTGCTTAATCTTTCTGCTGATACTACAGTCAGCTATGTCCGATAAGAGCGAATCGCGGCCTTGGGGGGCGGCCTTATATGCTTCGTAACAAAATTTAACTACGTCACTTGGAGATTATATAGACCGTTTCATTATGTCTAAGCACGATTTTAAATGAACGCCAAAAATTCAAATTACAAGTAAACTCAATTTTTTTCTTCAGTTTTTAATGCTCTGTTATCTTACTTAACGTTTTTACAAAATTACATTCCTGTTAAACAATTTCCAATCATTATGGGCACTTTCTTCCAATCTTTGGCGAATATTTCAATGGTGTTGGTTGGCTTTACATGTTTTCTCAAGTATGCCTTGGTAAGTGCCCAAAAAGTTTCGATCGGTCTTGTCTGTGGACAACCTTTGGTGGTCAAATTTGCAATAAGTTTCGTCGTCCATGATGACGTAAACTCGTTTGTCACGAAGCAGTTGATCATACAATTTACGGATCCAACTTGTTTCGCACTCCGTTTTGGTTTTTTGCTTCTGCTTCTTGTATGTCTTCAGACGTAATCTTATTTTGGCACGATGCACGGTACTCACAGTTGATCCCACCTTTTTAGCCACATCTTGGACGGATACACTTTTCTCGATGGCGTAAACGCACATGACTTTTTGGTCCAAAATGTTATCCACCGGACCCGTTTTCCGCCCAGATTTCATTTTATCCTGAAAACTGCTTTCTTCTTTGAATTTTCTTTTTCCGTTTCGAACCGCTCCAATACTTATTTTTCCCTGTTTTGCCAACTGACTCAGTGATATGTTGGGAATAGTGCACCATTTGTGCAAAAGCTGTTGGCGCTCCTCTGGAGAAATGCTTCGCATTTTCACAAAAGTTAAAGTGTATACTAAATAAATATGTCGAAGTAGATACTTTAAACGTCATGTGAAGAGAGTAGTGATCAGTCAAAATCGTGCTTATACAAAACGGTCTATAGTTGATATTAGTTGATAGTTGCTATAGTTGCTTGATAATATTTGAGTGACAGTAAATCCTGTTGTTTATGATTTTGCGAGGTCCCGGCCTAGTGTTGCACCGACTTCGGCTCCGTTTCCTCCAAATTGTGCAATGTCCTAATCATATCGCGCGCAGCGATCAACTGGTCCACCACTCGTCTGTTGGCTCCTTCCAGCTCCCGTACGGTGGCGATGAATCGTTTTTCGAGATGCTCCTTCTCCCTGACTAATGCGCGGTACTTGTGCTCCAGTGCCGCCGTTGGAGATTCCCCTCCGGAAGGTGGCTGTGTCAGGCTGTGAAGGGCACTCGCTTGTCCACCATTCTCACCTCGCAACCGTTCTGGACCCGGCGGAATCAGCTCCCACTCCGCTGACTCCTCGGAACCCGCGCTGACACTGACGACCTGGGCGTACCTGGACTCACCCGATCCCAGAACCTCGTCGTCATGGTCGTAGCAGCACAAACCACCGTCCCCGGTCGCCGCCGCCGGGCAGCGGTACTCCGCGCCGTACACCTGCACGTCCGTCACCCAGATGGCCGCCCTTGCCCGCTGCACCCACGCGCAGCTCCACCGGTTCTCCACCAGCCGCACCCGGCGCAGCGATGGGGCAAAGTCCGGGAAGAAGTCGAGCCCGCGCAGTCGATTGTGATTGATCCAGAGGTTCTTCAGCCGGCTCAAGCGCAGCCGTGCCAGAACGTCGATCCGTACGATGCGGTTCGCCGAGAGGTCGAGCACCAGCAGGTTGCCCATCGGTTCGAGCCAGCCGAGGTTGACGCTTTCCAGCTGGTTGTTCGAAAGGTCCAGAATCGAGAGGCCCGTTAGGTGGCGGATGGTGGGCGAAAGGGCCCGCAACGGATTGCCGCTGATGATGAGCGTGTTGAGGTTGCGGTTCTCCACCGGCTGGACCGTAAAGTCGCGCAGCTCCGTATGATCGACGCGCAGCGAGTTCAGCCCGTCCGATCGGAACGTTACGGCGGGAATGAAGCCGTTCTTCAGGGTCAGAAACGCGGTGCCGGAAAGGCCATCGAACAGCCCGGTCGAGAAGTGCAGAATCTCGCTCCCCTCGATGGTGACGTGCAGCGTCCGGGCCGGAACGCTGACGGAATGCTGTTCGCCCGACTCGCCACTGACCGATGCTCCCTCGATGAAGCACGTTTGATTACGGTGCCACCTCGTGCAGGTTAGCACTTTGGCCCCGGCCGACGACCGTAAACAAACCGCGACCGACAGGGAGAACCTTCAAAACAAGCGCTCGTCATCGGCTGAAAGTATAGGGGGGTCCTTCTAGTGTTTGGATTTCGAAAATGAGGCGGAAAAAAGCCCGATTCTGGGTGTCGCTGTATGGTACGTGAAATCGAAGGTCGTCCAGACCAAAACTCGCAACAAACAGTCAACCGTTCGCGGGTGCATTGGCTTTTCTTGCACAGTGTGTAGATTTTCCAAGCCCCAAATACGATGATTATTTTTTTTCTAATTTTCAACATAACTATCGAATGATCTTTTCAACTTTCGAACAGTTTGAGTTGAAGACCCATCACTTTGGGAAAGGATTTTTAATATTTCCCAAAGCTTTCGTAAACTTCAACATTTTTCCGCAAATGCTTACAATTTCCAGAACGAAGTTTAACATTTAAAAAATCAAGCAAAGGGTAGCTTAAAATCCAAACACTTGCCGGATCACCCTATAGGTAAGGCGCCGCAACCGAAATACTCACAGAGCGATCAGTAAACGACGCATGAGGATGATGGTTTTTCGAGCTACTTCGCGCTTTACTTCCACGACCGATCGGTACAAACTAAACCGCTTATCAGCCGACCGCGAATGGATGCGATCAACGTTAATCAGCCACCACGGACGGGACTCTACTCTAGATGGCCCCGACGGGCTCCTGCAAGTAGATGCCAACATTCTCCATCTCGACACCGATCACCCCTTCGACGGTTTCGTTTTCAAACACTTTGACCATCATCGGCGGTCTGTCGGCGGTACTATCAGCGGCCTCGTCCCCCCGTGGGATACCTTCCCCACCCACCGACGACCGGCCGAGTTCGGCCAGCACCGAGAGCATCGTTTTGCTGATGGCGATCCGCTCCTCGGTCGGCCCCGGCACACAACACAGTCCACCATTGTTCACCCTGGCCTGGCCGGCGCACTCAAAATCCGAACCCAGCACCGTGATCCGGCGAGTCCAGATTTTACTCCGCACCTCGCTGACCCACTCACATCGCCACCCGTTCTGGAGGAGGCGTGTGAACCGAAGCCCGGGGAACATCTCCGGATAGCGGACGATCCGTTGGAGCTCGTTCTGCTGGACGTCGAACATGATCAGCTCCGGCAGCACGACGTCTTCGGTGGCGTCGACGAGCGTCAACCGATTGTCGGCCAAGTTCAGCACCGTCAGCCAAGGGATTGGCGTGAGCGTCCCGAGATCGACCGTCGCCAGCGAGCAGCCGGAGAGATCGAGCAGCTGGAGTCCCACCAGAAAGCGAACGTTGTCCGTCAGGCTGGCTAGTTTGCGCTCGTGGATGGCGAGCGCCTGCAGGATGGGGTTCGCTTCCGGCAGCACCTCGAACGAGCCGAGGCCGGTGTCGCTCACCTTCAGGCTTTCCAAGGGGCTCCACCCCATGACGAGCTCGTCGATCGTACCCTTGCGTAGCTCCAGGCTCAGGGTCGTACCGTTGAGCCGCCGGAAAACGTTCGGCCCAAAGTACGGCACGGACGGGTAGAACAGTTCTATCAAGCGGTGCCCCGGGAACGTCGTCCTACCGGCCAAACGCTCGGCAGTTACACTGGCAATGATGCAGACCTCCTCGTACGGCGTCGGACCGACGGACAACTGCTCCCGATCACGCGCGACGTCGTAAGTGACGGAACGGAACAGCTGCCAGTCGGCCGCAATCGGCAGACGGTGGAGAATGCTGCAGCCGAGCTGAAAGGCAGACGTCGTGCCCAGCAGGTAGCTGAAACGGAAACTCGAACGGTCAGTCACTGGCGAGTTTGTGGCTCGCGGGAAGTACCTTAAAACTCGCAGCACCAACAACCGACCCATAGCGCACACGTCACAGTATTTTACGGCTCGGTGTTGATAGTGAACTGATTGCTTCCCCGATGCTACTTCCCAGCAGCCGGCCAACGAGCAGCCGGCGATTGGTCCGGTCCGTCTGATGCTTTCGAGCGGCGATTGTAAACCTACGCAAATGCGGAGTGCAGCCATAAAAGTCGACCATTAGCACAGTTTTCAGGCTCTACACGACGTAGCTGTCGCCCCGTCGTTGTCGTCTGTGGCGCTTTCCAATCCAATCCATTGGCCGCTTTTAATTGCATACCGCCGTCTCCCCCGGGGGGCTCGTGACAGAAAGAAATGAATCACGGGACTCACGAAACTGCGAATTAGCATCGCCAGCCTCGGCAGGCAGGCAGGTTTATGGGGGATAGCAGACCAGCGTCTAACGGCCATCTCTCGGCCCATTTCGCGCAACACGAGATCACTGCGCCCTGGCGCGCGTGCACCCCGAGTCCTTGGGCTGCAACGCGGCCCACACCTATCATCGTGCCCCCGTCCCGTCATGCATTTGGGTCACCTATTTTCATTAGCGTCCCCAGCAGTCCACTTCAGTGACACTCTGTATCGCCCGAACCGGTGGAGGACTCGCCGGAGCTCTCCCGATATGGGTCACCGCGGAGAACCGGCGCCGAACGACATTTTTCCGACCGACCGGAAAAACTGGCCAGCGTCTTAGCCCCCGTCCCACCTATCGCCACCCTCCCCACCGGAAGATACGA